>NC_086251.1:33043766-33198766 GCF_021018805.1 Prinia subflava
ACTGGAAAAATTGCCTCTAAAGAGAGTCAAGAAGTTGAATTAATGAATATTAAAATGTTGTAATTCACGCTGAAACAATATTCTATCAACTTTTTCTGTGTAATTTAACTATAAGAACAAGCATAAGTGGTATATAACATTTCCATGAATGGGACCCTTAGGCTTATTCATCTGAACATGTTTAGCTTGCCAAGTTTAAATATTTTCAGAACTGATCCTGGTACTGAGAAGCCTTCATCACAGCACAGCATTTAAAATGATGGATGTGATACATATTTAATACAATAAAATGGCCATTTATATGCTCATACTAGGCACAAGGGAAATCCTTGTAGGAAAGAATTCTAAAATCAAAAGGGGTCTATTTTCTCATTGGCACACTAGGAATTTGGATATCTAATTCCCATTACTGTTGATGGGTGTTATGAACCCAGGTCTTCCATGCATCAGTGAGACTATACATATTTAAGGGTCCAATTCAGCAGAAGAGAGAACCTGCACACGTCAAACTGCAACACAATTCCACAGGTTTACCCTGTGAGGCTGAATAATGGGGCAGAAGTGCAGTCTGGGACTATCACATCATTGATTCAGACAATCAAGCCTTCACAGACTGCATCCTGGCTTTCTATTCCCCGTCCATACAGAAAATGTGGACATAACAATGATCCCTTGGAGCTCCAAAGAAAGCTGCCTGATGTATTGTCCACCTGGGCACCAAGATTTCTGAGCAGCTAGGAATGCTGTTGTATGTCTAGGCTGTTTCTTACCACTTCGGCGTCACTTAAGGAAAATGTGGGAGAAGGGAGGGGGGCTGGGGAGGTGTTGGTGGAAAAGTGAACCCAAGTTAATTAACCGAAACTTTCCAAGAAAATGTATGCAGCAAAAAATGAGGAAACTAAAGTGAGCTAAGAGCAGCACTGCAACAGAACAAGACTGGGGAGACAGAAGCAGGGAAGGAGCAGTAAGAACACGCTACGTGTTATCTGAACACATTGACAGTGCTGACTGAGTGTGCTTGGTTTGGGCCATCAAAGAGATGGCCACGTGCTACTGCACAGTTGTGATTTAGTCTTTTCAGTTTGCAATTAAACATGCCAATTTGAGCTACCAACAACTCTTCTGAATGTGGACCGCAGCACCCCTGGCAAGAAGTCTGTAGGATGTTCTGTGTTGTTCCCCACCCCCCTTCCTTTTTTTTCAGGGACATATTGAAAGCCCATTTTTACAAACAGGAATCTCTACTGAGTTTTGATGGCTTTTGATCAGGCACTAGCCCTTCAGCACTGCCGGCCACTGTGGCAAAATTGACCACAGCAACATTCAATTATTCTGACTCATTGTGGCTGTGCAACTAAGAGCCATAACATCTGAAGATGTTTCTAAGATAATTTCATGACAGAGTAGAGAAGGACACCTGAGCCCAGCTTCTTTATAGCTACTCATAATATATTGAAATCCATTAAAATCTGACCAACATATGAGTTTTGTATTTGCATATCTGATTAAAATGCTGTGCTAAACAATTGTCTCTTAATTGTTAGCATCACATGTTCTGGTTTAATAGCTTAACTAGTACAGAGGATATTGTAACTTTGAGCTCTTATTCAATGGCTGTTAATAGCACTCATCAGGTATGAAAGACTGAAATTAAATTAAAACTGTTTGTTGACAAGAAGAATAAATCTTGTAAGATCTTTTTGTTCATTATCTTAAGAAATGTTTTGCAGACAAAAAAGCAGGTATTGATTTTAGCAAATTAAGGAAACCAAAATATATATCAAAACTTATTTAAATATCCTAAATTCTGCTTAAAAGCACAAGTTGCTGGCTCTGCAAAATTCTGGAAATGCACCCTGCCGTTTGTACTAATTGGTGGGAATTTCGGGCCTGTGTCAAAGACAACTAATTGTCTGATGAAAATAGCTTGCTTCTGACATCAGTACATACCACACCCCTATATCACATGAGGAGGGTTTCAAAAAGGTGTTATATATTGTCATGGTAATTATAATTGGGTTATATGTATCCAAGGTACGGAACCCATACAAGGTGATGGCATAAAAGAGGGTCTTATAAATGAGACTATAGGGCATTTGACTAAACAATTGCATACAGAATAAAGAGCTTACATAAAAGTGTGTATTATGCAGATCTTAGAAACCTGTGCCTCTGAGAAGACACTATTTTGACCATAATGCATTCTGTCATGTGAGATAAAATGCAGAGAACATTTACATTTCTCCCACTCACTGAGCTTCTATCACACGGCTTGCATTTTTCTCACATCAATAGGCATCTTTTTAAACATTATATTCATGTCTGTCTCTCTTGACGGCAAATAAAATTCAATAAATGAAATACTTTATGATAAATATGTTAGATTTAAGAAGCAGTTGTGATAAAATGCTCAGGTTTTCAAAAAAGATTTGTTAAAACAAATAAATTTAACAAGACTTGTACACAAGCTCAAAATATATTAATATATTGCAGATGTTGCACAATAACATAATGACCCAAAAGGACATTTGCACAGTTTTTCACACCGCTTAACTTACCGCTAAGTAAGACAAATAATAAACAGAACTTGGACTCAGTGACTCTGTAGATCAGATCAACATATGAGTGCTGCAACTGCATGACTTGCCAGGGCATTTCACACCAGCCACAGCCAGAGACAGCTACTGTAGAGCAGGGAACATGCTAGCTACAAAACCATCAACAAGTCTATTGTCACTCGCAATCCTGTAATAGATCACCAAATATTTCTATCAATACTGTAACACAAAGCACACTCTTTTGCAGTCAACAACAAGACTGTTGTACTTGGCAAACCAGTAATTCGTAATAAAATATAATTAGTGCATGCAATTTAAATGTCTTATGGTGTTCCTGGTAACAATCTCCTTTTGGGTAATGTGAAATTGCATAGTTAGTGTGCACCATCTTACAGTTAAACAAATAGAAAACTTACTGCAAAACAGTGGCATTTTACATTTTTGTTTCTAGCTTCTGTAATATGTTTATTTCTCCAGTATTATCCCTAGGTTTTTGGTGGGGGTTTTTGTTTTTGTTTTTGTTTGTTTGTTTTCTTTGGAAAATATAAACATATAAAAAAGTAAAGAATCTTGCTGTATAATTTGTTTTTATTTGAGTCTCAACTTATTGGTTTCTCACTTTTTTTTCTTAACAACTACTTTAAAAGAGGTTTTTTTAGTGTTTCATTAATATTTCCCTTATGGAACTGCCAGAAAAAGCAAACAAATAAGGTGCATCTTAACCTTTTTAGAAATGTGAATTAAGAAAGAGCCCAGGACTGGTTCAAAGAGCTTATAATACAAACAAGATGAATATTATTATTATTATCATTATTAGTAGTAGTATTTACGTTTGAGTAAGATGATTCTGTAATGTCCCACCAAAAAAAGTGAACCAAGACGTCTCAATTCTCAGAGCAATGGCTAAAGTATATGCCAGCCTTCCTCAAATTCTGGAGGGTCCTACTCCTCAAAGCACAAGGCTCAAACATACACTTTAATTTCCACATATTCCACGTATTTCAATCAGGTGAAACAGGTTACATATGGAGACACAAACAATTGATATAGAGTAACTACATCTGCTTTACATTTAAGTTTTTAATTAAAAAACAAATAAACAAACCAACCCAAATGTGCTATCAGATAGATATGTAACACCACTGAAATGGCAGGGTTTCATGAGCACTCACCATCCTAGCTATTCACTTTCTTCCTGCCATGCCAGGCAAGAGTCTCAAACTACAGAATGAACGTCTCATTTCAGATCAGACCAGTTTTGCATAGTAACTCACAAAGCTAGATGGACGAGCAGGTTGGAGATAGACCATAACTGCAGGAAAATATTAAAGGCTAATATCACTTTCTTACTCTCCTCTTAATGTGATGTCAGGCTGTATCTGCAGGCATGCTCATGCTTGTGAACTGGGGATAAGTTACAGTGGCAAGATCCATTGCTGTAAGAAACAATTTTCTTCTACTGCTAGAGAATGACAAAGGCTTTCTTAAGCTTCAGAAAGGCACTTGTTTGAAATGAAGCTGCTGCTGCTGCCACATCTCTCAACTTCCTCAACAAAATGCGAGGTAGTGTGCTTTACCATGAAGGCAAATTGCTTCACATTCATCTCAGTGTTTGATCTATGTGCATCTGAATTATACATTGCTCAGAGGCCAGTTATCCATGGCAGGCTTCAGAATTCCCCTGCAGCCCTGCCTATTCCAAAGGTTCTACGTGGTCTATTGCCACTCACAAGCCTCCCATGGCTCATTCAACAGCCAAATAACAGCAGTAATTTTATCTCTTGATACATTTGTCTCTGGAACATGATCACAACAGGGTCCATGTTCCCAACTAACACTGTGTTAAAATGCTTCTCAAATAAGTCCTGTTTTCTGATGTCCCAAAGGAGAAAGCACTGTTTGACTCTATAGCATTACCGTACTGAGTTTGTCTGGACTTCTGGCAGGATAGTTTAGGTGTGGCTGGCCATGTCTTGGGCCTGGAGCTGTGTTTAATGACTGATCAAAGTCCCCTTCAGCTCATTTTTTTTGTTCCTGCAGAAAGGACAAAGTAACACTACGTATTAAATTTGTCAAACAATTCAAATCACAAAATTTACTTTAGAACAAAAAATAGTCAGAAACAAGTTAACCATTTGGAAGTTTTTATATTTATTTTCTGGAATCTAGGCCTTTAATTCTAACTTCCAAGCTTTAGTCCATTAGCACAAGACATGGGAAAAACCTACACTTTAAAATACAAAATCCCCACATTTCCAACACTAGCTAATATACGTTTTTTGTTTTTATTGCTTCATACAAAGCAGATAAGATATCATGAGATTTATTATGAATTAAGAGTTTAGGAACAATGGTCTAGCAGGAACTATCTAACATGATGCGCTGAAACTAAGAGGTTGATATTTTAAAAGTATTCGAGAAATCTGAAATTTATATTGACGTTCTTTATATAGGTTAGGCATCTGTAGTGCTGAAATGTAATTTCTGAATGGGTTGGGAAGGAATAGAAAGGGGACATCAGGATTAGAAGGTGGAGGAGACATTTTAATCCTTGCAGGAGATCTTTAAAAAACTAAAGTAATGTTTCCTGTTAGGATTACACCAAAAAACTATTTTTAATGAAAATGCTTTAATCTTTTGCTTGGAAAAGAAAGGTGAAGCTATTTTTGAAATATTTTCCTGCAATGAAAAATGGGTTAATAATTACAGTCCTGTATTTGATGGTGAAGCTTAAATGTGGTTGCCTAAACTTACAAATTCAATTTCATCTCAGCCTATTCCTACATTTTATGCTGTTAAAACTTCACATGCTTCAAAACAGAGTATATATAATTTTACATTTAGATAAAGCTCTGGATGTAGTTTGAAATAATTTCTTAATCCTGGAGACAAACTTGCAATAGTGTTAAGACTCATGAAACTCTGATCATCAGAATTTACTCAATCAGGCTGACTAGTACCACTTCTTTTGAGACAGGTTTTTCTGATGTCTCACCTTCTCACTGTTGAAGCTCTATGTGTTTCTTTGTACTCTCATGTTCATGTAATGGAACCACTTTTCTCTGCAAAAAGCATGTCTGGTTAGAAACCTGTTTCCTTGCCCTTGCCATCAGAATCCTGCCAAAGAGAGACAGGAGGTGTAGAGTGCAGTGGGAAGGTCAGAAAAATGGCAAAAGAGATGCCTACATAGACTACAGCTTTCTTTTTTTTAACAATTGCTGCACATCCTGCCCTGCAAAATACTTGCTTTCAGAGAAATTTTAAAAATTATAGCAGAAGTAATTCCTGGAAAATTCCTTGGTTTTTATTTAATATCCCGTGAGCTTAGGGAAGTACTAAAGTCACTAGCAAATATTTTGCCTAAAGGAATGCACAGACTGGACAAGCTTTGAAAAAACACTCATAGTAATTTTCCCCATTGAAACTAGTCCAAATTCCCACTGTTTTCCAATGGGACTACAAATAGAATCGTGTCTCATCCTATTACTCATTTTAACATTGATTTAGGATAACTATCACTCCTTTCATGATTACTGTCATTTTGATTATTTCAGTGTCTAGGAAAAATAGTCGCCTACCATGACTCCACTCTGCTATGTCATGTCTCAAAACAGAGACATTTTTCTCTATTTTAGGTTTATAAATCCACTAAGACACCCATATTTAGCTATTAGACATATAATTTGGATTTGTTTACACGGTACAGAACTGTAGTTTTCAACAACTCTTGTTCCTCACAGCAAGATATAAAAAATTGTCCACATTTAAAGGTCTAATCTAGGACTTGGATGACCCCAGTGTCAGTTCCCCACAGTGCCAAATACATGATTAGACCTACAAGAGCATCCTCACGTGGGGTAAATCACAAAATTATTGGGCTTTTTTTCTGCAGAAGCTAAGCAGACTCTTCTGTAAGTCTCCACGAGAATGCCATCAGGACTTCTCAACCACGTGGTCTCTGTTGCTAACTACCCCTGCTTCTACGAATCCTCCAATTTTTTTCCCTGGCTCTGTTTTATCAGAAAAGATTATAGAATATTCTGGAACATTATTTCTAGGCCTAGTACTGTCCTAAATGGTGAACTGAATTTGAGAAATGCAGTACATCAATGCTGCTTACTTCATCAGTGCTTTGTCAGTATTTTGTCTTCTGAACTACTTTATAAATAGGGGGGGTTTGACACAGCTATTACATCTAGTTTTTAGTGTAAACAATAAACATACTTTATACAATAGATAATAATATATACTGTTTTCTAGAGTCTTGCATGACATTTTGCAACAAAATCCACAAGTCTCTTAACACTCTGGCAGGTTCTAACAAGCGAGGTCTGTAGCTTTTCCCCATTCTTCCAGCTGGCAGCAATTTTATATCTTTGTTATGTTCATCTTCAAAGGCTTCTGGGGCAGCAAAATGAAACTTGCTCGTGCCCTTGGACCACTCACAATCTTGGCTGCCCCTGTCAGGGCTCCCCAAGGCTCCAACCACTCTGTCCATGGCCCAGGACACTGTGTCAGCCATGTGAGCTCAGGGAGGACTGGAAGAAAACCTCCACTTGAAGAGGCAGAGTGATCGAAAAGCATTCCCAGGACTGTCATAAAGAAGCAGCCTAACCCCTGATGCTGTGGGAGGTTTCTAGACTCTAAATTCTCTAGACTTCTGAATTTTCTTTAAGTTTGTTCTTCAGGTTTTTGTCCAAGTAGAATCTAGCTTTAAAACTGGGGGAATTTGTTGTTTTATGGTTGTGTTTTAAAATCACTGTTTTTTAGCACTTAGGGATATCCACTTAAAGGAAAAGTTTTTCACATAAATCACTGACCAAGTCCTGTTATTCCTCTCAGACAAAGACCTGTGCTGTGAAAAAAAGTTCTACTGAGTCATTATTCATCACCCAGCACAGTACAAAGTAAGTTCCACTTTACATCTCCATTAACCCCACTTCTGCTGAATTCCTGTCTCTTCCATCATACACACTGCACAAGATAGCCTCAGAGGCAGCCCAGTGCAACGGTTTGCATTTCACCTTCTAAGTGCAGAAAATTTATTTTTATGGTAAGATAAACTCTGATCCAATGGAACACCCTTTCAGAACCACTTAAAATGGGTTTTAATCTGGAAAATCAATCCATCACTTTTCACTCTGGCAAAACTGTACAGGTATGTCAATGAAAAGTTTGGCCTGCTTAAGATCTCCATTTTTATACACTCTTAATAACTTATAATTTGTGAGAACAGTTTCAAATTACAAATAAAGTCAGAATACTGGCACAGACTTCTCCATGTTCATATTCTTAAGGTCATATGAAAGTATGTTGCACTTTCCTGCAAACACAGTTAACATTAGAAGTCTCTGACAATTTATCTGAGACAAAGAGGTTGCTGGGGAAGCTTTCTAACCCCCTCAACTGTTATGCAAATAGTTAAAATATTGAAATGAATTTAAGGAGTTATACTCATACACGTCAGTCCTGTTATAATTTGGAGACAATGAATAATATATTTCAGACAAAGTGAAGGCAGCTATAGAAGTAAACTAAAATAGGAAAATTACGCCCACCAGGCATTTAAATTTAGGAGCAGAATAAATTATCCATACATTAAAAGGTTCATATATTTCAAAGAAAGCATGAAAAAGTTTAAAAAATAACTGAGAAAATCTAACAAAAAGCAGAATAATTCCAAATGTGATCAAAGCTGGTGTGAAAACCTATTAAATGGATATCCTTATTGCACAAAAATTATAAAATAGTACTTTCAGAGATCTATTTTTTTAACAGATATACACTTAGAGTGTCTGCTGTTTTATGAAACAAATTTTAATCTTGTAAATAAATTTTTAAAAAAGCATTTAAACTAAGATTTTTATTCATTCAAATTTCTATTGCTTTTTTTTCAGCTTTTGGCACAATGGACACTTATTGCTTTTAATCAAGTGTACTCTTTCATCTGGTGTTCTTCCAAAAGGACTTCTATATAATCTTTTATGATTCAGTTCACTGCATATGCTATCCTTACATATATATTAATTAAAAAATTAAAAAGCTCACTCAGAGTATTTGATCAAACCCCCAAAATACCTCAATCATTTCCTCATGTTGAAAAACTGATTCTCCCAACATTCAACAGGGCCTTCGTTAATTAGCACTTTTAAACCTGAGCCACGGCCACACAGTATCTGAACTGCTACTGTCTTGATTTTTTAACAGATTTTTTAAAAAAATACATAAAAAAACCTTCATGTTTTTTCATTAAAATGGCTTCAGAATTAGGAATAAAGAACATGCTCTAGCTCATGTTATGACTTAAAAATAACCCCACAAGCAAATTTTTTCAGACCTCCAGTGAGCTGAACTAATGATATATACTTCCAGAGGGGAACAGGCCAATCACTGTTAAATATTGTTGTTTGACATTGTTATTTAACAGAGGTAGCATTACACTTCCCAGCTTCAAATGGGATGAGTTTCTTTGTACCTTCATTCCAAGGGAATGAATGCTTTCAAATGAATCCAACCAAGAGAAGCCACACTGGGGGCACAGGGACAGGGACAGGGACAGGGAGAGGGACAATGTTCTATAGCTTTCCTCTGCGGTCAGGTCTGGTTGCAGAACAGTGTCCAGCAGACTGCAAGCCTGACTGGTGACATGCAGCTGGATTTCAGAGACAAGCATTTTACCACCTTACAAAGCACTGACAATATCTGACTTCACTATCTGGCTTCTGAGAACCACGCCAAGGTGCCATGTCAGAGGAGTAACAGTGAGTCAGTGTGCTTCTTGCAAATGGCTCATAGTTATGTCATTTGATTGTGATCACAGAGAAATGAAGGCTAGGTCATAAAACTATGTTAGAATTGTGAAAGACCCATACCATAAAGTGTAAGATCCATGCAGTGATAGAAGATATTTCATACTAAAAAAAAGTTCAGGTAGCAGACACTTGATTTCATAGAAGTGAGTATGACTCACTAGTTCAAGTACGATTCTTGATTTCATAGAAGTGGAAAGGTTATTTTTATTTGCTATATCATATAGATTTCTATCTCTAAGTTTATCCAGTGTACATCCTGGGCACTTCTCAGGCACCTGCTTATGAAGGAAAATGACTAACAATAGCTACTCTGCAATTATTCTGTGCATTGTCATGTGTGTGCAGCAAGTTTGCCTCGTTCCACTTGGAAAGGTGGTGGCATTGTATCCAGTGTGTATTAAAAACATCTCCAAAGGGACTAAAAGTGTAGCAGTTTTCATGCTGTAAATCAAAGGCTCCGTGACTGCATACTTATTCCATGTATAAAAGCCACCACAGAGCCACAACTGATGTAAGAAGGTCAAAACTCTGCTCAAAATCGTTAGAGGTTCATCAGTATGATGTGTGCCATTATTTATAACTTAATGAATGTTAGCTAAAAATCACTTGAATAGCACTTTACTTATTAACATATTTCAAGCTCTCTGTGCTACCATAATTTTGGTAGCATAGCTCTGAAATATGCAAGTCTTTCTTGCTTATGGGGAATACATGGACAGAATAAGAATGTTCCAAAGAATGTTCCTTCTGAAGAAGAATAAGCACATATGAGCTGCACAATCAAGGAAATTTTATAGTATGAAATCCAGATGAGACTAGTATATAATGCAGAAATTTATGCTTCTTAATTTGGCTGGTCAAGTTTAATGGAAATTACTGGGTTTGCTGTGAAATGATATATCTAAGGAGTTACACAGCAGCAGGTCAACAAAGAAACCATCCCTTCTGCCATCCAATATACCCTAAACTTAGGTCTTTTGTCATATATGGTTCTGCCACTGATTGGTATTTGTAACATGTTGTGACAAGTAAAATTCAACTATTTCATTTTGTGAGAGCTGGTTCTTCACCTGCAAATTCCAGTAGTGCAATTTCCCTAGCTCTGGGTGTAGGGATTTTTGACTGATGAGTCATTCCTATGAAGTTCTAATGATGCATAATTATATCACTGTGTCAATTCCTACAATTTTAAAAGCTTTCTCACTCCCACAAGTAGGGTTTTTTTAAATGGCTGGGTACCTAGAATTGCCCTTTCTTTAGTGATTTGAAGAATTAAGAATGCATCACCTGAGAGAAAGATAACAGGGATAAAACGATCCTTTATTAAAATTGGGACAAAAGTATAAGAAATGTAGGCCTCCATACCTAAACTTTTACTCCAAAACTAATCTTCACAAATGCAAAGAGCACAAGGGGATGTGATCTCTGGCTGCATGTGACTATTGGTCCCGTCCATGCACTGGCAACCTCAAGCTGCAAAGGACCATGGATTTCTAGTTAGGTTATGAGAGATTTGGGACAGATCAGAATGCTTTCCTAAACACTGACAGTACAGAAATGTACATCAACAGATGCCAGGAACTGTACAAGCTTTTGCTGAAGGAGTAATGGAAAAGAGAGATAATCTATAATTTCCTATCTAAAGGATCAGGCTGAATAGCTGAATTGCTCAGAGACAAGAATCTTATTTTCTCAAAAGAAAAATTACACTTTTTTCTCAAATGTAGGGTCCTTTCCAGGGGCCTGATGAGTCCCAGAAAGAATCTCTGGGTCACTTAGACATGGGGAATCAGCTTTCCATTTTATAAGGCCAGACAGTTTCAGAACTGTGGGTTGTGCTGAAGAAATTATTGATAGAAAATGAAGAGAAGTTAATGAAATTGTAATACAATCGAACCATAAACTTTTGCATCTAGTACTTTTATGCATATTGAGCATAAGTTATTCTTCACTCTCTAATATATGTGAATAGCTAAATAATGTAAATCATCATTTTACTGATATAAATGAATCCTCATCAGATAGTTTTAACACTACACCGGTATAGTACAACTCCAAATTAAGCCCAGTGGAAAATGAAGTGAAGACAGTTTTTAAAAGGATAAAGAAGGGTGGATTCTAATTTTTACTGATGAAAGAGAATGAGTGAATTCTGCACATCGAGGAGCTAAACACTCAGGATGCAGAAGCTTCCTTTGTACCATATTTTCAGCTGAAGAAAAATAATGTGTCTTTCTTCTTTTTTTTTAGGAAGGGAAAAAAGCAAAAAAGCTCTGTTTTTCTCCCAAGTTATGTCATTTCTTTCATATATGTCTTTTCTTTGTTCAAAAAAAAAAAAAAGCTTTTGCTTTTTGCCTACATGCCTAGTTTTCAGTGCCATATGTCAAAATCTTACAGTCAACTTTTGATTTTATCACCTATTCAGTACACATGAGAAAAAAAGCAATTACTTAAAGTACAGGATATATGGATTTTTTTTTCTTTTATTTATTTCCATTTTCAAACCTTTTATTCCAAATCCCAGTCTTAAAATTTGGCAACACAATGTGATTTTCTGATGTCTTGCAATTAAATCATTCTGATTTCACATTGTCATGAAACCATCCACTTGGAGAAAATATGTAAGAGTCCTGATTTGCCTTTCTAAATCTATTTTTCACAGTTGCAAAGTCCTGATCAAATAAATTAAATTACTACAGCAGTATGTAACTAATTTTATGTAAATTAAGGTGTTAATGTTCTGAAACACATTCCTGAAAATGGTCTGTTTTCTCTTGCAGCTTTTCTTCATTAATGTCACAATGGAAACCTAAAAATTAATTTCTACAAGATTAAGTGTTGTTCCCTGACCTATAAAGGAATTAATTTTATAGGTAGTCTTAATGGTCATCTGACACTTCTCAGTAGCCCACCCAAATAAATCAACACCCCTGCCTGCATTCCAACAGAATGGGTGAATGTGAATAGAGGGTTTTTTAAAACATCAGATGATCTAACCAAGTTTTAGTCATGTTGCTGGGTACATAATTATTGCAATGTTTTAACCTCTGTTTGTAGCAGTGCCCTAACAAAGAAAAACTGACGATTTAGGTTATCAAGAAAATACAGGATTAGCAGAATGAAAGTAAGTGTAATTAGAAGCCAGAAGAATGCAGAGTTAGAAACAGCCTTGTTATTTGTCAAGAAAGTTGCAAGTAACAAATCTATTCAGACAGACACAAGAGAGGCAAAACTTAACAAAGATAGCTAAAACCTAAATTTCCAGCTACCAGTTTCCTCACTTTGTCTGCCATCACATCAGATTACACTGAGAGAAGCCATGACTATCTTTTTAATTGATTCTGCACAGGTCCAAATTGGTTCTATATTAATTTTTTGTGACATATTCTAAATGATCATCTGCAGTTTTTAAATAAACTTGATCATATACTTCAATTACTGGGTGAGCAATTATATTGTCTTGAAAAAACATCACATCTCATGCTACAACCTTTCTGCATATGCCAGAATATTATATACAGCAGGATAATTTTTTCAACATACTGTATCAGTTGAGGCACACCACTTGCATCATCAGTGTGAAGGATGAAAAGATAAGAACATATGCTTGCTTTGTTTCTGAAAGTTCAGTTTCCAAAGAAATTTTCTTAGCCCACTTATTTTACCTACACTGTACCAGTTTATCTACTTGCCAAAAATTTATGAAAGTTTTTTTATCAACCTCAGTGAAAATCTGAAGGTTTTGGATAGCCACATACCAATAAGAATCCCAATATTATAAAGTAAAAGTTACCAGTTCTTTGAAAATAATTCTATCCCTCCTAAATAGTCTCAATCTGAGATCAGTATAAGAGAATCTAATTTTTTAAAAATTAACATAATTAATATTAAAAACTTAAAATCCAGACTGTTTACAGAAAGAATCACAGATTAAAAAAATGTGAATAATTTTTGTCAGTCCAGATTATTTTTCATCATTTAAATGTTACTGACAATGTTATTTATATTTTTCATCTATACTCTATATAAATACATAAAGAAGATATAGTCAATTTATTTTCCACAGCATGAAGATATTTAGGATGGTCAATTTAAGCTTGCCTGAATTCCTATAGGTCTGTACCCCCCCTTTTATGCAGCATGACTTTAAAAAGGGTCTTTAAATTCTCCCAGGCCTGTCACTTGGTGAAAGTGGCTGAAACTCAGAGTGGCTGGAGTTGATATATTCTAACAGCAACAGCTACACTTTTGAGCTATAGGGGTTAATGATTTCTACTGAGCATCAGCTGAGGGCCGTGGCTGCTGATTCACTTTTTGGTTGTGCCAAACATAAGGTAAAACACATTAGGTTAAACTTTAATGAAAAAAGGTGATGCCAATGTACTTTTCTTTGGAGTCACCAAAGGCTAAGGGTTCATTTAGCACTTCTTAAAGCAATGGCAACTTGATGAAATAGCTGAGCCCCATACAAGAGAGATTAGAATATAATAATAGTTCAATCACCCTGCTCTCTGGTTCCCTGTTGTAATTAGTAAACAAAATTCAGATTTATAGATTTCAAGGCAATATTTATTTGTATAAGGAAGTATGTTGCCTAGATCTTGAGTAGCAGTCAGCTTCATTCCATCTGCAAGAGAATTATCACTATCTCTCATATTATTTCCTTCGAAACTGAGATCTGGACCTTCATCCACCTTGACATGTGTCCAGACTTTAAATAAAGATAAACTTCTGAAACTTAGGGCAGTTGAGCCTTGTGTATACAATCTACTAGAATGGAGGTAATACTTATTGCAAGGTGCTATGTAAAAAAGAGTGTTTGAAAAGGCAAAAATAAAATAAAGAGAAGTCATGAAAAAAAGTTTCCCTTTGAAAGCTATGAACAGTCCCAAGAAACAGGAGAGAAATTGGTCAAATCTACTCCACAGCTGACATGAATTCTGAAGTAAAATATCCTCTTGCCATCTTGGATGCCTATATATCCTTCGACAGGGAAGAATTGAAAACTTTAAAAAATTCTTTTTTTTTTTCCTGAAAAACCAGAAATTTCAAAGAAAATTGAAAAATCTAATCTGAAAAATTACAGAAGATGTAATTGAGTTGAGTTGAGTTTGGCTTTACTTGCATATTATCTACTGCCTGATTTCAATTAAAATATTTCTTTCATTTGCTGTTTATATACATATATATGAAGGTTTAAGTTTTCTAGTCCACTTAATTTATGCATACTCCTCTAAAAGTCAGAGAGCCAGCATAACCACTACTAAGTTTGTATTCAAACACATTTGTTTAGACATGTGATTATCAAAAGTCACAACCAGGCACCATCAAAGGTCACGTTTTGTCTTCTGGTTTCTCATTCAGTAGATTTCTTGTACAGCTGAAGATGTGTGAGGTGTTCTCAGCCAGGCCTTCCATGGATTCACACAATGACAGAAGTTAGAAGGCATCTCTGGTGGTCATCTTGTCCCACTCCTTCCTGTTTAAGCAAGGAAACTTAACACTGGTTGCCCAGGACCATGGCCAGACAACTCCTGAATCTCTCCGAGGATCGAGACTCACAACCTCCTTGGGCAACCTGTGTCAGTCACCTGCTCAGTGAAAGAGCACTGAGCTGATATCCACATGTCAGGGAGTGTGCCTCTGGTCCTGTCACTGGCCACCACTAATCAAAGCCCGCCTCCATCCTCTGTCCCTCCTCCCTTCAGGTCTGTATACACATTGATAAAGTCCCCTGGGAGCCTCCTCCAAGTCAAACAATCCCAACTTTCACAACCTTTCTTCATGGGAAAGATGATCTAGTCCCTTATTTATCTTACTGAAGTTTCACTGGAGTCCTTCCAAATCCTTCATGTACTGTGGAGCCAGCACTCCAAGGTGTGCCCTCACCAGGACTGAGTAGAGGGGAAGTGTTGCCGCCCTCCGCCAGCCAGCAAGGCTTCTAAAGCAGTCCAGGGCACTGTTGACCTTCTTTCCTTGAAGGAGTTCATTTCTGGCTCCACCAGAGTCCACCTGCTCATGTCCTGCAAAATTACGTTTACTGCTCAGGCCCCAGGAAGTACTGGTGTGTGGAATTGTTCCTCCCCAAGTACAGAACATTTTACTCGCCTTGGTTGAAATGCATGATGCTCCCGCCAGCCTATTTCTCCAGCTTGCCAAGGTCCCCCTGGATGGCAGTGCAACTCCCCTTCTCTTACTAGTATGGCAAATCCTCCTCCAGATCATTTTTCTAACCTGGGATTTCTTACAAGTACTTTGCCCTGCAGCATGCACTCTCAGTTTGTGCCTGAAGGGAAGCTGAGTGTAGCAAAGGGTGTTCTTGAAATCAAGACTCTCCAGAGACCAATTCGTCCTTTGACACCAAGTAACATATGTGCAGTCACACAATATATTAAGTGCAGTATAAAAACAATAATGTTTGAAATTGGTTTTGCATCTAGTGTGAACAAGACTTTTGAAACTAGAACAGAACCTTTTGAAACAGGTCGGAATTTAGGAAGGCTGGTGCAGCAATGCAGTTTACTGTAGAAGGTAAAATCTTGACATTTGTGGTCCTATGTACGCTATAGCTCTACTGGAGTTTGCACGTGGAGTTTCAAATGCAAATGGATATCCTGCACCATTCTTGTTCAGTATGTCCCTTCTCCATGGTGCCTTATTATTGGTACAATTTAATGTGGTGGCACCTAACTGGCAGAGTCAGGTTATACTCTGGTGTGCTAAACAAACGAAATAAATGACATGACAGTCCCTGCCACAATACATGGATTTCACCCTGACAGGACTAGATCCAGAGAAAGAAAAAGCAATGATCTATTCTGACAAGATTCTGAAGGTATTTAAAACAGATGGAAAACCCTAGACTCAGTATGAATGTCCTCCTTGACTGCCTTGAGTCAATACGAGGAAGTGCATTTCATACAGATTGCTGTACAGAGCCAACAGAATGGGTTTCCATACCAAAAGCTGACGGACAAGTATGTAGTTCCACATACTATGAGGTGTTGTAAAAACCTATTCTCTGGTTTTTCACTTTTAGTGGCACTTCCTGAAGCTCACAGCTAAGCTGTCTGTGCTGTCCAGTTTCAAAGTCTCCAATGACACACAGATGTGACCTGGTCATTTCAAACTTTTGGTTGCCTTTAGAAAAGAGATACAGGAATTACGGCTGCAGAAACCAAAGGCCACACTCTGGTTTGGAAACAGTCCTTTCCTAATCTGCTTAAAAAATAATGGCATTGCATACTGATACAAACTTTAAATTATGATTACTATTTTCTACTATATAGAAATAAAAATTTAAATATCAACCACTACAAAAATATCTTTAATTAATATTCATATGCCATGTCCTATTTTGAGCCACACAGTGCACAAGGATAATCCCTCCTTCCATCAATGTGTAGTCTGAAAAGGCAGCTTGATACCAGTATACCAGACTTGGTCTGAATTTCTTTGTATTTTCTTATTCACTTTCTATGTGACATATCCAGCTGCTCATGGACAGACCCATAAAATGTGGTACATTAGTTGTAACTGACTGTGAGACTAAAGCACTGCTATTGCTATTTGTTAACGCTAGGGAAAATACGCGTTTATATCTTCATACTGGTGCATTTGGTAAGTAAATATTACATAACATGATATTATACGCATTAACCTTATATAAGCCCAAGAATCTTTCATAAATTTCCCTGCTTTGATACTGAAACAAGGAATTGCTGTTATGAACAAGAGCATAACACCTGCATTTTTCACCAAAAAAACATTTTGCAAAATGAATTCTCTAGATTCTGCTATTGTTCAGTCAAGTACATACTCATGCAGAGAACTGCAGGATGGAGATTTCAAAAGAAAAATAAGTTAATTTATGCCAACAGCTAAGTCATAAAATAAAGGCATATGAAAAACACGGTAAAACTGTGTCTGAGCACCCTGCCTTTCAAAGAAATGAGACTACATGGTTGTACAGTGCTTTGTGTTTACTGGCACAAGTGTAAGAAGCCAACATTAATCTTGCAGTTTTGTTAGTCTTACATAGGATAGGGTGTGCACACTCATATTCTTTTGGATCTAGACACAGTTCTGTGAAAATGAAGCCAGCTTCTGCCTCATATTTCTTGTGCAAAACATCATTCTGCAATGAAACCAACACCATGTATTTTTGACTGGTTTTAGTAGTTGCAATGGATTATAAACCTTAAACTTTGTACAGACCTTAAATGTCACCAATATTACTGAATGCAAAGTTAAAACAGCTTGCACAGATGAGAAATGCCTTTAGAATAGCAGTAGTGAAATTTATCCCACCAGATGAATTTCTGTTAGATGATTGCAAAATGAATCTATTTTTTTAAACCGGTAAAGGGAAAGGACAGTCAGTCTGAGATTTACACCTGATTTGTGCTATAGTAATCTTTGAAATTAAGAAGTGTATCCTTGCATTTCATTAAATTCTGGCTAATGAGATAACTGTCTTCCCAAGGAGGGAGTGATGAAGTACTCATGCCATAAAGCATAAATTAATGCTGCAAGGTTAAACACTGGAACTAACTCATGTTTCAACAAAAGCCCCTACCAGCAGTTAAATTAACTGACATAAATACCATAAAATCTGTCTTTATTTTAGTCTCAGATGATGCTTCTTTTTACACCCCTGCTTTCAGTTTGTATAACTCATTTTTGCACATTATTGCATGCATCATTTGCCATTTAAAGGATCAGCTTCAACTGAAAAGAGATTTAAGGAATCAAATACTCGGGAAAAAGAACCTGTAGGTATGAGGAATACCCTGATCATTCTGTATTTTGCCAGTATTCTTTAAAGAAAACACCACAATAGACAACCAGAGTTCAAAGAAACAGTTAATTATGTTGAGAATAAATGAAAGAAATATACTTTTTCAGCTTTTTGATAGACATTTTGAAAAAAATGCTAAAGAAAACCTGTGGTGATAATAGGTTTGATATATATTCTGGCAAAAAATTATATCACATTAATGAGGTGGCTTAAAGGGCTCATGCATTTTGTAGGAGGCATTTCAATGTATTAGTATAATTAGCAGTGATGAGAAAACTGTTTGGAACTGAATTACCTCTCACGAGTTCATTTGAGCTATATGAAATTACACCATGCAAGAAGGAAAATTATGGAGCCATCCAGAGAGAGTTCATGCCTGATTTGATCATAGTCACTAATTGGATGATCATTTTCGTAAAGCTTTTCAAATGGCTGACAGTTTCTGCCTCTCATTTTTTTTAATGGACTAGCTCTTTATTTCTTGCACTAAGCAACCAAACATACATTTGTTCAAGATTTTGGTGTTTCTACAGGGACCTACAGGTGTAATTGTCACAATCTGAGCAACCTTTGTCCCCTAATTAGCTGCTTTTTGGGGACCCCTGATGAGAGTTGCTGTTCTTGTTAACAATCTTAGAGAATACCTGATGAGTAAGGCTCTCCAAAGTCTGATGCATGTCAGCAGACACCATATGACAGCAATTTAATGAAGTTAAAAACTGACTTGATTCTGATGGCTGGAATAGTATCTGTGCTGTATAGCTTTTGATTTCTGTTGGTCTATTTATTTTTTTTTCATCATGAATTGGATGTTCTGGGGAAGGATAACAGAAAGGTGAAGGATACAGAAAGAAAAGCTTATTAATGGAAATACTTTATGAGCCCTTTTTCTGTCCTTCTTAATATCAGGTAACACTGAGCAAATTGAAATGGTGCTAACATCCTTCATATATTTTAAATTAGATGCCTGGTATATGAAATACTTGATTTGAGAGTTATTAAGCATTTAACTCAGATCTGTTTTACTGCTTTTTAACAAAGATCTTCATTTTTCTGAAGGCTGGGGTATTTTTGTTTGTTTGGGGTTTATTTGAAAGGGTTTTTTGTTTGCTTAAATTATTCTTCCCTTTACTTAATGCAATTTTTTGCAGTAATATTTGGACTTATCATCACCCCACCTGTAAAATGTTACCTAAAAATAGTACTTTCCACAAATAATACATCTGGGTTGAAAAATCAGGTGGAAAACAGAAATAGAAGGGCTTTATAGTCTCTTAAAAAAAGAGATAAGCCTAGGAATACTTTGCCTCAGTTGTAAGGTATAATTCAATGTTGATAAGTAGCCAGTTTCCTGTGTAGCGTTTTTTTCTTGTCTGTTCTTGGAAATGCTTTTGCAGCCTTTTATATGAACAGAAGCTCTTTTTGACTTTATCTATTAGCTAAAATTTTTCATAAGTTTTTAGCAATCCCTTACAGAGAACACCAGCACTTATTTAGATGCTATTAATAGATAAATACAGATCTAAGCAAAAATATTGTCATTACATACTGTACTCTATTTTCATATAGCTCTCATATTCTAGCAGATTTTACAGAAACAAGTACAAAATGTTATTTAATACTTTTGAACTTCAATACATTCACTGAATTTTCCTGCAGTAACAAGATATCTTCCCAAAAATCTGAAGTCCCAAAGAAATCCCAAGAATAAAAGAGCTTCATAAATGTTACTTAATTGAGTCATGGTTTGAAGCATGTAATTTACAAGAATTTTGAGTCATTTTTAGTAAGAGTCTGGCTAGCAGACTGGTTATGGATCTTAATCATGCAAAAGCCTAAAAGAAATTTGCCAGTGATTTGATATGGGAAGAGTGTCACATATAAGAATATTCAGAAGTGTGTTTGAAGAACATAGACACTGTGCTACTTTCTCAGAGTAAATGGTACAACTGGTAGTGCAAATGCCTTAGGTAATGTTGCTCCTCCCTCTAGTCCAGCAGAAATCTGTTCTAGGAATACACTCCATAGTCCTTTGGCAACTTGTTCAAGGTCAGATGGAATACAAATACAGCACACTCTTTTATGTCTCATAAAAATTAATACAGGGAATTCACTCAAATTAGAAAAAGAGGAAAGTACTATTAGATCATTGAGGTCAAATACAGTGTGGAATTCCCATTTCCAGATTGAGTCAGACTCTTAAAGGACACATGTCAATGGCAATAATATTATGAGAATGTTCATTTAGGTAACTTCCCAAAGATAGTTATCCATATAAAATAAAATTATTGTCAATGATAAAAGTTTCTTTTTGCAAACATCATAGTAGAGTTTGCAATTTTTTCCATTATACAGGAATTATTCAGCTAATATTAATATCATGGATTTTATAGAAACTTGGCAACATAACACAATTGCTCCAAAAAGCTGCTTAGAGATTATTTCCACTTGACAGGCTACTCCCCTAGACAGTCATAGGGCCACTTCACTGCAGTTAAGATGGGTTAACTTTTCACATGCAAAAGTCATGTGTCTTTTTGCACATGAAACTGATTGTTTCGGCTGAGGAAATTTTCAACTATCTGAGGGGAACTCTCTGCATGAAAAAAGAGTCATCTGAATCAAACAGAATAATAAACCTTGAAGTTCAGGTTTTCCTAATGGGAAAGGTTTATATTTTAAGCAAAGCAAATGAAAGCTCTATGACAGATATTTATTTCATTAAGACATTAAAGCTGGCAGGTCTTCAGTTTGATCATAGCTCTATTGGTGTAAACTCAGTTTCTGTAACTTTATTTCTTCAGCTTTTATGGTTCTAATATAAGAATTATGAAAAGATACTTTCACTCATCTGTTTTGTTCTGAAGTCCTGTGCACACATAAGCAGTCTGGGAAAGGGCTGTGATTGTTTTATATTTGTAACTCTGGTTGTTTATTCATATAGAGAAAACATACCATGATAATAATTAGAATAACAATGAGACAAGTGCAGATTACAAAAGCAGCAGGCTCAGAAACTGAAATTTCAGAACTTTGTTATTAACCTCCTTTCTAAGAAGAGGCTTGATGTATCAAATGTGAAACACACAGAGAAATCAAAGTTAGAGAGGGTTTGTTTGTTTCTGAACAACAGTTCAAATTCTTCCCAACATTCATACTGTGAAGATGCTGTTATTTTTCAGGAAGGGCTTCAAACCATCTTTATATTCCTTTGGAAGGATAAAATGAAATCAGTAGGCAGAAGTGGGGCACAGCCTCAGATGTAAATGATGCAACTATACTTCTAAAATGCAGATTCAAAAGTGCTAGAACCATGGCCATGAAAGAGGCATATAATTTGGAAGATTTGGAACATAATTTTTTTGGAATGCAAATTGCCCATGCCCTTTTCATCAATGAGAATTAAAGTACTGCATTTCCTGTTAAGGCTTAAAAATCAACACACTTCCACTTGTTGGAAGATGCATCAACAAATCAGACACTGGTAATACAGTCCCTGTAATCTATTAATATAAGGTTTTGAAGCACTCTAATTTGTGTGAAACTGTAGAAGTCCCCAAGGACATCAGTAGAGCCACTGCATAAAGACCTATATAAAGTACATCATTCTTTATCCAGGATTTGTCCTCTGTTGGCCTTTTGACTAGCACTAAAATCTGCACAGTGATATGTGAGTAAAATTTTAGTGTATGGCTCAAAATTTGTCATCCAAACATTAAGAACACAGAGTTGTTTTTAATGATGTTTAACTTCTAGCATTACTTAGTCTTCATTACAACAAGTTTCTCTGTCTCACTATTTTCACCAGAAATGTAGCTTGTATCTTGTTATTATCACAACTCTAAGGAATGAAGAAATTAATAGGAAAGAGAATGGTAAATGGCCCTCCAAACCAATCTGTCAGACTTCAAGTAATTTTATTTATGGGAGATCTTAAAATAAACCAGAGAAAATAGTATCTTACTCCCTGGGAATATCTTTCTTTTACAGAGAACATTGTCTGCTTTTTTTTTTTTTTTTTTTTTTTTTTTTTTTTTTTTTTTTTTTTTTTTTTTTTTTTTTTTTTAATCATTGTATTTAATGGGGGTTGGAGGGTAGAAACAGAATCCTTGAAGTCAGCAGTAACTCAAAGAAATATTCCTGAGAAAGACTTCAAGCAATTCCCCAAGCAGCCTGACCCAGGATATTAGCCCTGAAGGCTTTTGCACAGCCACCACTTTCACCACTAGTGGAGACAGCTACACATCCAGATGTTGACATTGGAAAAAAATGTTCCCAGACTCAGCATCTGCTTTCTGAAATCAGCTAAGTCTTCTGTGATTTAGTAGAATATTTGGCAAAAGAAAGAAAATATTAATATTGCTTTTTATAGAATAAACCCCACAACACTGTTTTTATACAGCTTCTTTTCAATGGCAACATTCAATTCAGTGAAGAAATGCAAAAGACCTCTCAAATTTGCAAAGAATGTCAGCTTGCAGGTATTAAAACAGGGTTATACAAATTAGGCTGAGAAAATCTCAAATATATAGCTGTATACTCTGCAGGAGAGCTTTTTACAATTTTAAAAGCTGCATCTGAAAACTCTGAATTACTGAACATGTGGGATATTTTGTTATAAGAATATGCTTTCCCTTCTTGAGATTAGACATCTTAAAAACTCACTGAAGTGGAGAGGTGGGCAAAACGGGTATGTTCATTTTCCAGTCAGGAAATTCATTGAGTAGGTATTACCTGTTCCCTGCCACTGGTCAATTTTATAAAACAGGTAATTGAAGGTTTTTCTAAATAATCAGCATTTGTATTCATTTTGTCACATAGAAAATAGTCTATCACTACTTTTCCCAAAGATTCTACTGAAAACATTATAATATAAAGTCTAATATCTTCCTCATTGAAAGGTGTGTCGCATTTAGTGTGCTAATCTGAAAGGAAAAAAATTGTGCACTGCCATATTTTTAGCCCAGCCAGTGAATCTCAAAAATTTGAGAAATACAATTCTTACAGCATACAAAGTCAGAAGTGATAAAAGGCAACATTCATCCCCATTAATAGCTCCAGTGATTTCAATGGAATTACAGCAAGAACAAATTTGGCCCAGTCTCCTCAGCACGACAGACTGTTCACATGTGCTGCAGAACTCCTTCTGGGTCTGTGCCATAACTCTTTTCTCTCTCTCTCTTTTTTTTTTTTTTTTTTTTTTTCTTTTTTTTTCTTTTTTTTTTTTTTCGGTAGATGAAAAGTCAAAATGAGGAAATAAGGAGGGAGGGATCTATTCATATAATAATATGTCTTTTTTACAATTAATTCAATTTTCTTTCTGCAACTGCAGAAGTGAATGGTGACTACATTTAAATGCTTGCAAAATACCGTGCTCTAAGAGTTCCAGTGTTAGAATTCATGGCAGTCTCAGAAGAGGTTTGTGAAAGATTAAAAAGAAAGAAAAAACAACCATGGTCTTCTTAATATCTGGTTATATTATACTTCTCTTAATATTCCAGAACCACTTCTGAAAGAGAAATCTGAAAAATCTTTCCATAAAACAGAAAGAAAGAGGATTTTGCCTTTTCACCTCATGCAATTTGTCTGACTCATGTATAAAGCTGTTGCTCAGTCACATTAGATATTCTACAACTGTTATTAATCTACAAGATAAATTTCTCTATATACCCCACCTCAATATTTTTATGTTAACAAAAAAAGCCAAACTGTTGATCAATAATCAGAAAAAATTGAACATTATTCCAAGTGTTTGGCTTTCAAAATCTTTGTTAGCTCTCAATGTTGAGCTAATAATACGTATTGCCTGGATTTATTCAAGAGGGAAAAAATCACGAAAATTGCAGACTTCCATTCCTGCCCTGGTTACTTTCTTCTGATATTATTATACTACTATAGAGTAGCAGGCATTTTTGCATAAGTCCAGATTCAGATTACTGAAATTAGCTGTATTTCTATTGATTTTCACAAACTTTAGAAAAAACCCTTACTTTATCCTACAGTTCTTAGTAGAAGTCAGTTTCATACATTCACTGCTACAAGGTTTACTCGAGGAAAAAAGTACTCATTTTGCAAACGTATTAGCTACTGTCAAGAATCAACTCCTACTTACTTCTACTCCTTATTAAAACTCTTCCTCCATTTAAAGCCACAGGGAAAGTAATTAATCTCTGCAGCGTCTCTACACAGATACAAACTATACTCTGTGAATTAGTTTGCCCATATCTAATGTGACTGTGCATTGTTTATGCTTAAATTGATGCTTGTAGCTGTGTCTCACTTTGTCCATTGCTCATCACATGTAACCGCATCTGCATTGTGGGCAGTTTGTTTTAAAATGCGAATAGATGGTGGATTATTGCTGAGTCCCCAGTTTATGTAAATTTGTTTACAGTTTTAATGTATTAATTTTATAGTACTATATTACAGTGTTTTGTTCTTGGCTAATAAAATGTATTCTCAAAGTAGCTTCTGGTAAGATGCGTCCTTGAATGCTCCAACATGAAAGGGTCTAGTGCCAATGAAATAGAAAATAACTGCATTCCAGTGCCAAGCTTGTTTTAGATCTCTTCTTCCTTTTGATAGAACATTGTTGGGCACAATATCAACAAAATGATCTGATTGTGCATGAAAATCAGATTGCATCTAATCTTTAGACAATGTTGCACTCATTGCTCTGTCAACTCAAAGGCTCATCATGGTATCACAGAAGAAAACATGTAGTGGCATTTCCATTTGGATTGTGAATGCTGAGTCTGACAGAACACTGTTACAAACAGTTCATGATATAGTTGCCCTGACTGTAACTTTTCTGTGCTTCTCTGTGCTTTGACACTGTAAAGTGGTAATATTTTTGCTCTCTTCTGTTAAAAAATATTTAAATGACCTTGTGTTACTTAAAAAATATTAAAATAATTCTGGTAATTATTAAAATAATGTAACTTTTTGAGAGGGGGAAAATGTGTGTTCAATTTGTACTTGCACTGAAGTGACATTTTCATTCAAAGCTTCTGACATGGGACTTCTGGTTTTCCTTCCCAGATTCATTTCACCACAGACAATGGACATTTCTAAGCCTGAACCCAACTTCTCCTTCAGACATTTGATCCACTAGCACCTTCTGTCAGAGAAACTTCCACTCAACACTGCTTCCATTATATATGAAAAGATTTTAAAAACTAAATATTATCCATATTAATCGTGCAAACAAATATTTGTCTTCTCAGCTGTGCTTCATCTTTCTCTAGAATTATATGTGTAATACTTGCCTCTTGACTGATGTGCTGCATACTTGTTTCACTTGATTTGTTATATGAGACATTACAATGCATGCTGAGCTCTATATTTATTGTTAAACACTTGCAAATTTTGGCCAGTACCTAAACCAGTCTTTTTACATTTGCACTGAAAAATAGGGGTCTCCTGATCTATCCTCCAGATAAACATCTCTGTTATAGCTTGACTCATTACCAGGGCCTTTTCTGTCTCCTTTCACTCTAAAGGAAAGCAGGAGATCTTCATATTTTACTAGTGCATCATGAGGAAATAATCCTTCACAAGCCCATTTTCAAACTCACCTTCTGCTGTCTTCTCTGTCCTGTTGCTTTCAAGTATTGCACTTAAGAGGACTCTCTCAGAAGCTGAAGGATTTTCCATTCATTCTCTAAACAGATAAGCAGCTATTGCTTCTGTGAAATAACCAGTCGCCTACATATGTACAAGCATTAAAAAAATCTCTACCATTAAAGCTTAGTACTTTACTTGTTACTAATGCTATTCAATATTTTTTACTCTTTCAGAACCTTTAATCAAACAAAAAGTGTCCTTATGAATGAAGATTTAGTGTCATAGCAAAGACTTGCCTTTTTTTTTTTCCACAGCAATAGTAGCAGGACTTTTTTTTTCAGTCTCTTCACTTGGAAAAGGCACCATTACCTAATGAGAGGGCACCGACAAGAATTCCACATTCCTACTGCTAACTGAAATCTGCCAAGACTGGCTTGTTTCTTCGCTATGTTTTCTCTGCCAGAATTTTCCTGATTCTTTTTCCAATTCTTCATAAATCTATGGTGAGAACAAATGCAGAAAAAGCAGCATAAGGAAGACGCTTCAGCCTTGCTGAAATTTGGCTTAATTATCATGAGTTTTCCTTTTTTTATTCACCCTCCTGCTCCTTCTCCCCAAAAGTACAAGTTTTGGGCTTTGAATATCTCTCTGTCTTTGAAAATATTTCAGATTAGTTTCAAATTCCTCGTAACAGTCGTAAGAATTAGATATTTTCTTTTTGTATCTTGAACCGAAAATAATCTTCTTCAGGCCACCTTTCAAGATTAAACAGTGCTCTTCACACTGGAGCACAGTTACAGAGACTAGAGAGACTGTGATTTTAGCAAAACTTTGATGTTTACCATGCTAATATTTAAAATGTGCATATTAGTAGGGCTGAAAATACAGGGCCTGCTTATAGATTGGACCCAAGTGTAGTGTTACTGTGAAAGACATATCATGTTTTCAGACTCGTTTTACATAACGTAAACCCTCAAAAATGTTACCTACACAGCAAAGTACAAAAATAAAATAAGACACAGACACTTTTAAAAAGCTTTAATATGTTCTCACTATTCAACATCTGTTGATTTTTCATTTCAGAGAAAGTCTTTTTAATCATTAGAAATATAAGCAAAAGTTGTGTCAGTAGAACAGAAGCAGAGTCCCCAGAGACATCCAAACGACAGGGAGATAAAGTATTACTTGTACTGAATATTCTCAGTTCACTTGGAAAACAAGGGCCACATAACCTATGCAAATAAGCATCATTCAAATTAAGTCAATGGCCCTACCTTCATTTATACCATCTTCAGCTGTAGCTCAACATACATTCCTCAATTTGTGTATCACAGACAGATAAAACCTCCTAATGTGTATTTGTAACAGGAAGTAAAAATCAATAGACACTGTGACACTAACTACACACACAAACACTGATAATGCAATACATTTCTTTTTTTCTGCCTGGAAGCACTTAAGAGAAGAAGGAAAGCACTTAAGAATATTAATCATTTGTGGACCATTTCATTAGACTGCAAATGTTACGGTGAAGTGACGTGTGAGTCGCTTGAAAGTATTGCATATTATACAATGATTTACCATAACTATGCTCATATTCTATTTCATTACTCTCTGCTATCATAAGCATACATTTCTAAAAGGTTTAAAATGTTTGATTTGTATTTAAAAGAAAAATCAAAACAAAGCATATGTCTCATTGTATTTGCATGTCAACAAAGCTATCACAGCAGTAAGATTTGTGCCCAGTATTTACTGGATGGTGTCACATGCTACTTCAACTCACAACATCATGCACATTTAGCTGCCAGAGTCAGTCCTTTTTATCTAGGTGCTATTGCCACAGAAGTATAACAGCAGGAGCTTCAGCTATGTCTTAGGCTTACATATTTCAATGAATAGCAACACCCCAGTAGCAGAATGGGTGACATTCTAATTTGAGATTTAGGCTGCATCTCCATGAGGAATATTTGATGTTATTTTCTGGATTCAGTTATATTCTTGACAACAATGGTGAGAACACCCAATCTTTCAATTACAGAACCGCTTCTCAACACAGTTGCTACTGCTAATGCTCATTATTTAATCTCAAAGAGGCAAAGCAGAAATCTAAGCATGCACATCAGTTGATGTTTGCATAAAGTATCAGGTACTTTCATAAGCACCTTCACAGTTGTTCTGTGTCTCTTGTGTTACTAATTTTTCATGACCAAGCAGTTTGGTCAGAATCACTTCTTTGTCTCAGCTGCTGGGTCTCAGTAAATCCCAAGCAAATTGTACTTGGAGAAGATTTCTGAGTGGGGTAAAAAGGTAAAATTGTAAGGCGACATCCCTGTTTGTAATTAAAACAATATGTTAGCCTGGGCTTGCTATAGTAAGCAATTAAAACAATAATATTTTCCCTTGAGAAAAGGCTAACTTTACACAATGGTTACTCAAGCACTTATTTACATTCCTGTAAATCCAGTTCATCAGGTATATTTATGTTTGGACTGCTCTTCAACTTAACCCAAATGAATATTAATTCAGTGTCCACACTGTTAAATAAGCATGTGTTGGTGATGAAATGATTCCACATACTGCCCAATATTTAATGGAAAACTGAAAAAGTTTCGTCTCTTACCCCTGTGATCTTGAATTTCAGTTCAGTAATTGAGCAACAATAGTTAGAAAGATGTACAGGTGTAGACTGACCAGAGCTTTTACAAGGTTGCACATATTAAATACTGAATATCCCTGTTTGGTCTTTTATGCCCCTGGAGTCAGTATAAATAGATCTCCATCACCTGCTGGTTCAAAGGTGGCTCACTGTGTCTGGCACGATATGAAAAGCAAGGAGTCAGTAGTGTTTGGGGGTTTTTGCCTGTTTTCTTTTAAGAGTCATGTAGATAAGAATATTGTGTATACAGGGATGCGAGAGTTGTAAGGCTGAGAAATGCCATGCACAAGAGAACCAGGAAAGAAGGAAAGCAATTCTGTAGCACAATGTTAAAGAAGTGGGAAGTGGTGATTTGTGTTCCTTCTTTTGTTTGGGTCTTCAGTTTAGCACCTGGAAATCTTTAAAGGAGAGTGATGAAGTACTGCTACTGAGGTTTTGGTATCAAAGCTGAGTGAAAAGGTAGGATTTCTGAATTGTTCCCCCACCTAAGCAGATAATTACAAGGTAGTTGCTTTGGAATAGAGTTGTATTTAATTTTTAAGAACCCAAGTCTCTTGTTGTGTTTCACTTTTGGTATTTAAATAAACATGCTTCATCTATGTGTGGCATTCCACCGCTGCTACTAACAGAAGGATAAAAATCAGTAGCTAAAAGGTAATGACCTGAAATTAAAAAGCCTGCTGTATAAAGGGTAGGATTTCGCACAATGTCACATATTTAAATATAAAATAATTGGCATCTCGGTTCAATTACACAGCTTTTCAGTCTAAGAGAGAGCAACATCCACAGGAACCAAGCAAAACAATTATTTTCTCCATCTAAAGGTCAAGTTAAAAACCCTGACTGCCATTATTTTGATTTTAAACACATCCTTGCCCCCCCAAACCTCTCAAACAAACAATTATTGTACATTTGTAAAGTTCTTATTTGCTCTGAACCTTATTTGCATTTCAGAACGGCGAGCACGAGCAGCACCTTGAATGAATATTTTCTGAGATTCCATTAGATTATAATTCACTCCATACACATTTTAAAACAGTAGTGAGATAATTTCAACATCTGTTATTTTGCCCAATCCATTGAAGACACTGTTGAATGAGTGGGGTGCATGACAACAGAAAACCAAGGTGACAGGCTTAGATTAAACTAATACACCAACAATAGTATCATTAGTCAAGTACTAACAGCAAATCACACTTGTATTGAAATCTAGAAATAGCTGAAAGTAAAAGGAAATCCCATAACAATGCATTGGTTTGATAATAGCAAAGAATGATTTAATGAAAGAATAAACATTCAACATGCATTCACATTTCATGTGAAGTGCTCTTGGCTGTTAAGAGTTAAGAGCTCTTCACGTGAAAGTAACATGTTTCTACCTCTTTCAGAGATGATCAACTGAAGGAGCCTTATTAATAGCTATACAGGGCTGTTGCATTGTCCTTCTGAGTCATCTATCCACTTGAATTATTCTCAATTGACATATAAGTCTGCATTTTCCTGCTGCTGCATTAACCAGACTGAACACAATGGGTCAGATGCTCGGCTAGCGAGAAGCAGAAGCCAGTTTACACCAGCTAAAAAACCGGCCCAGAGCATTCAAATGCTTTTATTTAGTTAACTCTAAGTATAGAGATATTTAAATACAATTCTCTCTTCTGGTATAAATTTTAATGCTATGTACTGTTCCCTATCAATGTTGAGAACACTTTCACATGAGTGTGGAATAAATGCCACAGAAGGACTGCATGAAGTAATAAACATGATACATTTTACCTGTGGCAGAAGCTGTCCACGGAGAATTTTTTGTGCAAAACAGAAATGCATCAACCGTGAGCTGACAAGAAACAGCTTCCTAGAAACTGATCATAAAAGGGGCAACTGGTTAGCAGCCCTTTGTAACTCTCCATTGTTTATGTTCCCCAAGACAACTCCTCACAGGTTAGTGTGCCATTCTAAATGCATAGCAGAAACTTGGAGTCACTATGTTGTATGGAAGTGACAGTTAGGTAGGTTTATGTCAATTAATTCTGATTTTTGATGCATTCTTATCATGACTGGTTTTCAATTCTCTTTTTCTCTTGTAGATAGTTTTAAGTTCATACATCAAGGGAGAGATTTTCATTTATTGGACTTCAACTTATAACACTAAATTCAACTGAGCAACACCAGGTTATTCTCCTCAGGAAGAAGAAATAGCAGACACAGAATAGGTGAATCTTATAAGTTATCAAGAGATGAAGTGACTATCACTTTCAGTTGCCAAAAACACCCTCCATGGATTCTCTTTCATTGCAGATGGCTTATGATATTTGGCGAAGAGACACTCCCTAGGCTGTAGAAGTGCCACCCCATGTTCTGCTAAATTTCATTTTGTTTTATCTGACATATTAAGTGGTAAAAGAAGGGGGAAAGAGGGGGGAAGAAACCACAATTTTTCGTTTCTTATTTGCATTAAAAAGAAAATTTTGATAGTCAACCAAAGTCACTGACAATTCTAAAAAAGTTTTTCTGGGCAGCAGAAGGACATTGAGAATTCCTTGTGGACATTCTGGGGATTTCTAAGACTGGGTTGAAAAACTGAAAAGGAAGGTCTTCTGGTAATATCTGCCCATCCAGCACATGGCTGCAGCATCCTAAACCCAAAGGCAATATGAAGGACACAAGAATCAAAAACTCTTGGATGTAAGGGGCAGAAGAGCAGACAGGGAGCTACACTGCAATTGTAAACTCCAGGATTAATAGCTGTCCTGGTCTTCATTTCCTGCCTGATTATTTCCTAAAGGGTTTGAGCTTTCAGTATAAAACAACAAACCAAACAAATACAAATTTCTTAGACAAAATTTTCTTTACCGATTGCTGCTCTTCAACATCTGAATTTTATTGCTGGGTCTTTTTTTAAGAGGAAATCATATATATTTAGGAAAACTAGCCAAAAACCCCTTTGATAAAGCTAGCAAGACACTTGAACTGCACTAATTATCATGGTTGAAACTACAATTGTATTGCGTTTTCTACTAGGTCTTTGCCTTATTTGTGTCATAAACAGGGCCAAATCAGTAAATCTGTAATTTCTTTACAATTAAACACATCATTCTCTTATCTAAATAATATTACCTCTGTATGTGATACCCAAATGAGATGCATTGTCTTGAACATCACTAAGTACTGGTGTTGGAAACAGATTCCTTTGCACTCTTTTTCCAAGGTTTTATGGGTCCTGTGTACACCATAGATATGGAGGAAACTTTTCCATCACTGCAAAAGTGCTGTAATATTATTAAGTGATCTCTACTAGAGCCTGCTTTAGCCATGGTATAGCTCAGAGTGAGATTGCTGTTAACAAGGAAATACTGGATCTGTAACTCTTGCTTCTGCTGCTGGTGGAACAGTGGTGAGAATGTTTTTGGCAGAAAACTGTAATAGGCATACACCTGACAAGGGCTGGTTCAATGCCTTTATCAGGTCTTGGCCCTTGCTGTGGGGCAGCTGTTTCTAAAACCAAGCTATCCATGGAAACCTTCAAGTATTGGCTGGAAATATCAGGTGCTCAGACTAGGTTTAGTTCATTGTTCTGGTTCTAAGCACAAAGATTTCCAAGTCCTTCAAAGGAGGCATAAGAGACATTGTGGCAGAGCATAAAATAATTTGTCAGCAAGAAAAATTCACCATAGTTTCATCCAGGGTGGTGTACCTCCTGAGATCTGCAGATCTAGTTATCTTTTCAAAGATTTTTCAGTTCTCTTCCAATTTTCCACCATTTTAAACCCTCTTTTATGATAATTTCAAATAATTTTATTTGATAGAAATATTTCTAAAAAATTAAATTAATCTAAATCCAATTTTAACCAACATAAATACCTTACATTTCAGAAGTAATCAGTGCTTTTACTACATCAGATTTTTGAAAGAAGAGCAAAGAAGACATTCCATTCTTTTAAATTTTTATACTTCTGCTATTATAATTTTTGTTTATGTTTAAATATTTATTTTATATATTTTAATATTTCCTTTGTTATTTTTTAACTCCAGAAACATATTCAGGAATTGATTTTTTAAAAAATCTATAGAAGAGGAGGACTGACTGTCCCAACAGTTCTATGTTGCAAACACAAAGCAACAATCAACAGTCACAGGGAGGAAACAAAATGAAACCAAGTTAAGATAAGCTATAGAAGTTATTTTGCAAGGGTCGTGACAGTTTTACCCTAAAATGAAAAAAGCTATTTTACTGTAAGGCTTTTCTGGCTGTAACTGGAATGTATATACTTTGTAGGTTTACTTTACTTACAGGGTGAAATTGCTTTTACAATTGCAGGTGCATGAAGATGAAAATACAGCCCAAATCACATGTGAATTCTTGATATTAGCACACCATTTCATGGACCGTTTAACTTGTCTTTCATATCTACGTATGTTTTATACCAAAGACGCAGAAAACTTCCGTGTTATTCTAAATATTCAAAGTGTTTGCATGGATAGTGATCTTCCCAACTTCTATTAAAAACAATCACAGTCACAAAGCTAAAATTGTAAAATGGATCTTAGCTTTCATTACTGTTTTCTAGCAGAGCTTCTTAGTGTCAGGCATTCTGCAGTGCCACACCTGCTTCTGCAGAAATGCTTCTCCATATGAGAAAGTTTATGTCTTGTACAAACACTGCCTTGGGATTTTCCTATTCCACAGACAAGAATTAGGTTCCCAACTCAAATTTATTTACTTTTGTTAATTTCAGAACAAAAAAGGTGAAAAAGATTTCATACCCTAATCTGATAACCTGTTGTACATGATTGAATTCATTAATAGAAAAGGATGAAGATTTTCCCCTAATCTTAATAAACACAACAAAAAGCTGTTGAAGAGAAAACTGTCTTTAGTTTTCTGAATTTCTACTGGTACTAGAAAAGGCTTATCTATACCAGTGGATTTAGATATAAATCTTCTTAACATAAGAACAGAGATATTGTGAGGTTTGATTTCTTATAAAAGAAGCTTGGTTTGTCTTAAATATACATTTCACTTGCACTAGCTAGAGGACTGATTTTGAAGGTCATGAAAAAGAGGTGCAGAACATCTGCATGGGAACCTGCTCTGTGTCTTTTTTTTTTTTTTTCCCTTTTTCCCTAATTTGCATTATGAGCAGTGGAAATACGGTACAGTGGAAGGCTTCCTTCTGGGAAAATGAGTAAAGACTCTGTAAGTTTGTATATCCAAAGGCTGTTTTAAGAAGGCTGTAGTGAATGGGCGCATTCTGAGACCATTTGAGAATAACCCCAGCATGAATTAAACATGAGAAGTAGTTGTTTAAAGTTTTGCTGGTATTGCCACAGAATGTGAATGATTGCTGAGTAAAGTATAAAAGGACACCAGATTATTAAACACAAATGGGCTGGCTAGACCCCAGAAAAAAATACTAACCCTTATGAACAACAACAATGCAGGCAGATGGTAGTGGCTGCAAAGCACTTTCTAATCAGTGACACAACTTTTATAACACTGCTATGTATATTTAACACAGCTCAGAACTTATAAGTCTGTCAGGCTTTTCTGACTTTATAATTTGATTCGCATTCTTTTATAATTTTATGTGTATAAGTGGCTGGTCACACTTTTTCCTGTCTCCAATAGCAAAACAAATATTAGATTTAAAAGAGTATCACAAGTTATAACATTAGAAACCAAATTATGTCTTGAAGCTTGAAAGAAGAAAAATTGGTTACACAGGTAAGAACAGAACTATCACACTATTTCAAAAGGATGTTGCATTTCTCTGCAGTTAGATCTTTCAAAATATTAAGAAATTCACCTTCATTACACCTAAAAATGGAGAGATATTTAGAGATGGAGATATTCTTATACGTGCTTGAATAGACTTCAGTGACATGAGTTGTAACAACTCACTGCAAAAAGAACAGTGTCCCTATGCAGGCAAACAAGATAAATAAGAATGTTTTTGCCCTGTTTGTTATTTAAATAAAATGAATTTAGGTGTATTAAGAAAAGGTGGAAGCTGAAAAATATTTGCATGTTAATTCCACACCTAGAAAAACCCAAGTCATTATACATGTACTATATTTCTTGAATATATTATAAATATCACTAATACCCAACTGCACTCTAACCAGTATATTACTTGTTCTTAATTTCATGAGGCATCTAGAGAGCGCTTATTCTAATTTTTTTTTAAGAATTATAACATTAAGACTTAAATATGTAAATTCTTTCCCAAACTGTGTCAAAACATGTTGACTCCTAGAGATCTGCTTCATAAGACCAGTGTGGCTTTCTCTAGACCCAGAGTATGGAGGCTGAATATGAAATACACCACTGGTGGCAAGCAACAAGGGTAGAGCAGGGAGTTATGTGGAAACTTGGCTCTGGTTGCTTCCTCATGCCACGGAGTGGTGGGAGAGTGGGTACTGGCCAGAATACGTGCAGGAAGGAGGACAAGGTCCCCTGAATTTCTTCACATTAATGTGGAATTTCATGGAGTTGCAGCTGGACAGGCAAGCAGACACCAAGGGTTAGAACCAGTTCTTCCTTCTGCCTGCAAACGTCAGTTGCAAAGAAAGAGAAGCCCCAAAGAAACTGGTCAAAATCAGCATGAAACACTCAGAAGGGAAAAAAAAACCTTCTGAAAATAATTTTCCCCTCCCTACCATTCCACTCTTTCTGAATTTTAATGCTGAGGCGCTGTTCTGTAATGTTTTTTCCCAGGCTGGCACAACGATTTGTCTTGCTGTAACCTCACAGTAAACCGGAACTGAATACAATTAATTCTTGCTACAGTTTGCCATGTCAAAACAGTGACAGCATTGAATTTATAACTCATTTCTATAGACCATATGATATTTGTAAGTAAGGCTCAGATAAATTCAAGTTCTCTATATTTAACAATCAAAAGGATTTTTATGTGTAATGTGCCATATAGTGTGAATCACAGATTAAATTACAGATGCACATGGCATAAAGTTTAGACTAGTCACCACAACAATAAGTCTATGCTCACTTTTTACGATCAATCAAAATGAATCACCAATCCACTAGATTTCAACTTCTAGCGTGCAGTAAGATTGCAATTAGACTAAGCTAATTAAATTTTTATCATCATAGTAAGAATGCATTTAGTCTGTTATATGAGGTTATATATATATCTGCTGTAGAACACCTGCAGGATGTCTTTAAATTTCCCTTTTTGTTTAAGACTGTTTTAAGTAATAAATATAAAATTGCTTTATAAGGCATTATTTACTACTGAAAGACAAAACATGCTTTGAGGAACAAAGGAAAATTGTATTCTCATCTAAATCCAGCCTCCTGGTCCTAGATTGATAATTGTTTGCAAACCCTATATTTGATATCTAAATCATGTCCAGTGGCTTTCATTTGTGATTGTAGGTTGATACAGTCCTCTCTGAAAAATATATTTATCTTTTGTAACACTCATCAAACACTAAATACCTAACTAGGTTGCAAGAAGAATCTTTAATTCCATCATTTTGCTCTGGTAATTGCTTTTGCTTCCTTATGTTTAACTAGAGTAAATGAACTATAATTTTAAATTTCTCTTGACACTTGCTATCTGACATTGTATAAAACATGAACAAGGTTGTGAATGCTGAAAAAGGTAACTGTCACAGGAAGAGATTATACTACATGAGTGTATTTTAAAAAGCTGATGCAAATTCAAAATACAGTTAGAATTTTAAGCCTAAATCAGTTTCCCAAACCTGAGGTGTTATATATTATATCTGGGTATTTGAGTAATAAAAAAAAATTCAAATAAATGAAAAACTTTAGCATGTCTAGAAAAAAATGTTTCCTCCGTCTCCTCTGTTAACAGAGTCCCACAAAGAAATAGAAATTTTTCTTCAAAACAGGGGCAAGTGACTCCTGCTTCTGTAGGAGACTGTCCCTTTTTAAAATGCCCACTGCTGACGTAACACATACCCTAGGAAGTGAAGCATTCTCTTCTGAGACTGACATCTCTTAGCCTTCCATTTCATGGGATTTACGTACTGGCCTCCCGAAATGCATGAAATGTTGAGGGTCTGAGACAGGGAAAGCCTTCACTGGTGTTCTGAAAAGCAGCTGCACACATATGATCTGGAGGTTATCACCTGCATTAATAGTTGTTAGAATTTACACTTTCAGACCTCGTTAAGCCAGGTGTCCTCACACACAAAGAGAACAAATCTGCAAGCATTACTCTAAAATCAAGAAGATGGAGGTTCAGCTGTAATAGTTTCAAATGCTGGCAGTAGTCATAACACTGCACAGGGTAGTAAAGAATTATCTTCAAACATCTCAATAATAGCAAAAATTTTGTCAATATTACTTTTGTCCTAAGCAACTCATGCTTTTAAACAACTCTTTTTTTTATTAGCACTTTGCAAATCAATGAAAGAATAAATAATTAAAATAAATACCACCTACTCTTTCAAACAGCTTCTGTAAACAAGCTTTGTAACAAGTTTAAATGTATTCTGCTTCCAACTGGGATGAAAATTTACTGCTTGGTTTTAAAACACAGCGCCTGGGGATTGTATTCTCTCCTAAGATACAAATGCATATCTCCCACCTTCTACAGCAGAGCTAGCATACAAAGATCAGAATACACCCTAGAGGATCACAAGGATCATTCTCTGTCTTTACTGGAGGGTTCCAATGAGAAATAAAATACCTAAAATCCGTCTTAGCTGCATAGGTGAAAAAAATAACATTTAGATATTTACCAATCTTCAAAGGAAGTGACCTAATTTGACCAACAGTAATGTAATTATGCTCCATACACACTTAGACAAGACAGTAGGCATTTTCTGAAACAAATTTATGGACTACTATTACTAATTAATATTGTCCTTCAGGCAATAGAGTTCTTACATTTAAATTTTGCTAGGTAAATATTCATTATTAATGTTTGGAACTGCTTTGTCCATACTGAAAAGACATTTTTAAATAAACAAATGGTATGTACATTATCTTTTTCCTGAGACCTTCAAATTCAATCTCTCTTTTTGTGTCACATCCACAGAACAACTGAAGGGCATGATTTTGATATTAAAAATACATGTTACTCATATACTGAAGTATTCACAGGATAATTAAGGTTCTATACATGCTGCACAAGAGGAGGAGCAGACTCTCACAAGTGTGAGAAGTCTATGTGTTTATAGGAATGAATGAGAGGGAGGATAGAAAAAAATAATAAGTGATCTCCTGGAAATGTCAAGAAAGCCAAGAAGTTTTTTTACAAACATTAAATGAATATTCAGCTTGCAGATTTAGGATAAATATAGGAGGAACTGTGTCTCTGAAAAGGAGAGCTAAAGGGATACATGTGCTGGGAAACAAAACATTGCAGCATCTAGAGATCTGCTCATTATTCTGAGGACATGGATTGGAATAGTTCTTAGTAAACCAGTGGAAAGGCTCACTTAGGTTATAAATGTAAATTAATCTATGACTAATGTAGACATTGAGGTGCTTAGGTATATCACAAATGGACTTTTCAGCACATAAGTTGTTACAGAAATCTTGAGAGATTCTCCTTCAGCACAATTCAAGTTTAGCTCTCAAGATCTTCAGTCACTGGCCAGATCCCCTTTCTTATGAAACACACAGAACCACTATTCATTGCTTCCCATCATCCATCGTTTAAGACCAAAACTCATATTCTCAAACCCAGAGAAATATGTGACCAGATCAAAGCTTCATCCTATGGTAGCTGCCTCTCCAGTTTTGAGACACTGCTTATTTTTTTGCACATTAGGGCATTCAGGAAGCACAACATCACCCTTCAGGGAGCAGCTCAGATATAGCACTGGAAATTGCAGTGACCTCTGCATTTCACACTTCCTCTTTTCCCCTAAATGTCAGGGTGTTTTCCCACATCATTTTTACCCCAGCATTCTGGGAGCACATCTCATGACATGGAGTACACCTGACAGATGCAGATTGTGCAGCAGTTCCTTGTCTCTTTTTCTAGATCTTGTAGATCTTCTGGGAGCATCTCCAGGAACCAGTAAATGATGCCTGTGAATCCTTTGAAGAAACTAAGGATGCCTCTTGTGAGGAATGTGTAGCTGCTTAGAGGTGGTCACTTCAAGGAACCTTTATCAGCATCTGTCAGCTGTTCTTGAAAGGCTGCTGGAGCTTTTCCTCACAATGAGGCACCTGCTGGGTGCTGACACAGGAGAGGCCTCAACTCAGACCTCCAAGGGATGCAGATTTCCAGGTCTGGGAAAGGAGAGGGAGAGATTATGTCTTTGTCTGCAGGAAGTGCACATTGGTGGTGGGTTTGTATACAAGTAAAGGAGCTGTGGAAGGAGGTCACCTGGCAATATATATATACAGAGATGAGAAATATATATATATATATATATATATCAGAGATGAGAAAAAGAGATTGGTCAGATTTTTCCTGAGACCTTGCAGGTACAAGTTCATGAAACCTCAAAATGCACTGAGGGAGAGATAGAGGGACAGGCAAGGTCTGTGCTTATTGGATTGGGAAATGGAGAGTACTGTGGTGGTAAATGCTGGAGGTTTGTGACTCCTGGAGCCATGAGAGAGGCTCCTACTCTACCTGCAACTACAGGATAGTAGTGCCCAGGTGGAAGACAGAGGTCTGGGAGAAATGTCCAACAAAGCATCTGAGCCTGCAGACCCTGGACTGCAGAGAAGCACAAGGAGAAACTCACTGAGTGATGAAATTGGGAGAGTGCCTGCCGCAAGGAATGAAGGCCTCGTCTGCCTACCTGGCCTGTTGCCTAGGAAGCTTTGCTGCTTGCCAAGAGCTCAGATTTGGGATATTTCAGAGTGCTGAAGCTTGTCCAGTCCTGGGAATATTACCTCTGGTGCTTTTCCACATGGGAACCAATGGTATTCCAGGCATTCCATGCCCATTCCTGAGTGTGTCTCCAGTATGACTCTATGACCACGTGCCAAAACCATTGGAACCCAGATTTGTCTTCAATCCTGTTGGAAAGGAGGAAGAATTTTAGGAGAAGTGAGCACACCGTGTGAAGTCTACACAGTTCAAGTGTGATTGACAACAAGGATTTGGCTTGTATAACTATCAGAGCCCCCTTTGAGGACTGAGAATTAGTAGGAAGAGATAGTAGGTAGGGACCACCTGCAAAAGTTGGGGGAAAGCATCTTTGCTAGTAGACTTAGAGACCTGCATGATTTAACAAGGAAATCCTGGAAGAAAATGAATGCAAAGCAATATCATATGAGAGGAGGAACCTCTTGTAAGACAGGAGGACAGGAGAAATTAATAAACCTGAGAATGCAGGGATAGTGTCAGGAAAGTGAAAGCCCATTTGGAGCCTAATCTTGTGAGGGATGTGATGGGCAGCAAGGAAGGTTTTTTCAGGTTCCAGAGCAGCAAAATCAAGACTAAGGTAAAATATGGGCTTGCTGTTGAATGGGATAGGGGACCTGACAACAAAGGACATGGCAGAGGTACTTAATGCTTTCTCTGCTCTCCTCCTTACTGGGAATCCCATGTTGTGGAATTCTGGCTAAATGAGGACTTCTTCTTTGTAAAGAAGAATCAGGTTGGGGAATGTTTCAAGAAGCAGGATGTATTCATGATCCTGATGGGTTGCATCAGGAGTGCTGATGAAGCTGACTGATGGAAATGCAAGGAAATTCCTGATTATCTTTGAAAGGTTATGGAAAATTGGTGGAGGTTTCTGAATATGGGAAGGGAGGAAATGACACTCTTATTTCTATGAAAACTCAGAGGTTTGTGGGGAACTACAGGCAGATGAGATTTGCTTCAGTCACGGGAAGGTCGTGGAACAAATCACATGGAAGCTGTTGTCAAACTTATTAAAGACAAGAAGATGACTGTGAGTAATCAGTATGGGTCTATGAAAGGAAATGGATGCTTGACCAGCCTAATAGCCTTATCCAATAAGATGGGTTGCTCAGGGAATGAGCAGAGTGGTGAAGGTTGTTTATCTTAGCTCCTGTGCAGCTTTAGACACCATTTCCCATAACATCCTCATTGACAGACTGAAGTGGTCAGAGAGGTGGATGGAAAGCTGGCTTATTGCTGAGCTTGAAGAGGTGTGATCAGCATTCCAAAGGCCAGCAGGAGGACAGTCACTAGGCACATGCTCAAGGGTCAGTACTGGGACCAATAATGTTAAATATCTTCATTAATTACCTAGACAACAGGTTTTCAGGTGGAAAGTGGTGTGCTGCTCTTCAGAGGAACCTCAAGAGACTAGAGAAATGGGCTAGCAGGAACCTTGTGAAGTTCAGAAATGGGTGTGCAAAATTCTGCTCCTTGGCAATAACCCCATTCACCAGAACAGGCAGGGACAAAATTGGCTAGAAAGAAGCTTTGCAAAAAATGCTCTGGGGGCCCTTGTGAAAACCAAGCTGCCCATGAGTCAGAAATATAATTTTGTGACAAGGAATGTCACTAGTGTGCTGGGCTGCATTGGGGAAAGCTTTGTCATCACGTTGATGGAGATGATCCTCACCTTTTATTTGTCATGGTGATGCCTCAAATTTTAGTTTTCATGTTTTTCAGATTCTGTGCTGACTAGGGCTATAGTTCTGAGCCTCATATTAAGTGCTAATAAGCTCTCTTCACAGAGTAGATAGACAAAACAAATCCTTTTCCTGCTGAAAACCAAGGACAATGACTACAACTTTCAGGCCCAAAAGCGTAAACAACTGTGGACTGAAGAGAGAAACAAGAAGGATGAGACCTCACAACCTGAAGCTGTAATTGGACAATTAAACCCCAATATGCAAATGGACCAAAACTTATACAAGTGTAAGTCCTCGTGACTGGTGGCCCATTTCGTGACTATTCTAAGTCCACCTTGGGCATAGCCTTGGTCAGGCTTTTGTCCTGCCCAAGGTGTACCCTTAAAGACCTTTCAATAAATATCTGCTTTATTCTCCAGCTCTGCTCAGTCTCTGTTCCAGGTCAGCCTTCCTAAGGCATCAATTGGTGAGAAGTCTGGAGTGCTGTGCCTACTTCTGGCTCTCCAGTACAAACAAGGTATGAACATACTGGCACGGGTCTAGTGAAGAGTCACAAAGATATTAAGAGCATCAAATAAGCAACAACTGAGCTGGAACTGTTTAGCCTGGAGAAGAAAAAGTCAGGGCTTGGTTGAACAGACAGATCTTATCAATGTGTATAATTGTTTGATGAGGAAGAATGAAGAATGTGGAGCCGTACTCTTCTCAGTGGTATCTAGTAAAAAGAGGCAATGGGCACAAACTGAAGTACAGGATAATCTATTTAAACACTTTTACTGTGAGGATGGTTAAATACTGAGAAGATTGCCTGCAGGACTCGTGAGTCTCCATCCTTGAAGGCATTGAAGCTCAGTTTCACAAAGCCTTGAGCAACCTGCTTTAGCTGAGCCAGTTTTCAGCAGGGAGCTAAACTACATGATTTCCAAACTTCAGCCATTCTGACATCCTGGTTGGAAGCACATTCCACTTCCTTTGAAGTGAGCTGACACCTTTTCCAGTGGCAGTTTTTACCCTGCAGTAGGGTCACAGCTGGGAATGCCATCGTGTCTTTCATTAACCCTTTCCAGCTCTGTGTTGGTTGGGGTCAGTCTTGAGTGGCACTGTAGCTTCAGATGGTTATCTGCATCTTACTAAATGAAAGAAATCATCAGAACAGAAACAGCTGTCTTAAGATATCTTTTTTGTCCCTGATTTAAATTCTCACAGTTTTTATAAATGGAGGAAATATACCTTAACATTCTTATACTTTTTATAAATTTCCAGCAGATGGTGAGAGTGGGTGTGTGTTTGATAAAAACCACATAATCTATTTGAGAACAGTGCTAAAAGAATAGTGTTGCAAACACCTAAAAAGCCTTAGGTTAAGTAATCTAACTCTTGAAATTATCATATTGAGGTTTTATTGGCTGAGGAGTTGTATGTTAAGCTAGAAAAGTGACATTATCATCATTAAATTATTTTATATTAATGTAACAAGCAGTACCATTTTGAATGGGATTTGAATATTCCATGAAGCCCTGTATTATTGAAGCAGATAATCTATTTATCATCTAAACATTAATAATTTCAATAAGAAAACATTATCCTTTGTCTTATTACCAGTAATTTGGGCAAATGGTCTGATTAGCACTAAAGATGCAGCTTTAATATCAGCTTTAGAGCTGGGAGTTATTTGTCCTTTCCTATATCAGTTATCAACCTAAAAAATAGCTCTATTTGCACAAGGACTAGAACTTTTTTTTTTCTGATGTTGCATTAATTATCAGGTTGTTAATGAATTTGACTTCAATTTAATTTTGACTTTTGTAGATGTGGGGATCCTTCCTTGCTTGCTTCAATCCAACAAGCAGTATAAATTTGGTAATGCGTGTTTGAATTAACCACCCCATATATTAGAGTTCAGAACTTGAGGTGATTTGAGATAACTGAAGTCAGCCTTGTATTGCATGTTGTGTGGTCCATAAAACTCTTCTCTGCCATCTTCATCTGAACTGAGACTTTCCTCCAATCATGTGGACATGGAACAGATTATTCAAAAGGTTGACAATTCTCATGTTAGTGCTTCCAAGCTTTTGAGTTGCAGAAATAATACGGATTCTGTGCCTACATTCACTTCCTGACATACATGTGCCAGCAATCAGGTATGGAAGTGAGTAGAAGTGAATTTAAAGTGCTGAAGAGGTAAGTTCAACACCAAGTAAAGGCAGCAAGTGGAATATGCATAATCTATTTCATAGTGCTCCTTGGAAATAAGAGCATTTTGTTGAATTATCCAATATTTTCCTATTCTATCAAACTCATAATGTAAAATCTACCATTAGGATTCATAGGGGGTTTCTTTAAACAGATATTCCTTATAATTTATAAACAATTCATTCAGAAAAGAACAGAGGGCAGAGGGATAGAAGCTTTTTTTTGCTTCAATTGAAGGGATCAGATCCTCAGCTAGCCCATTAAGTCAATAAAGCTACTCTAATAAACAACAGCTGAAAATGTTGGCTTTTTCCTTAGTGATAGATCTTCTTATTCTGTAGTGAGGCATGTACTAAGAAAAGGCTTGGAAAAGGTTGGCTGAGTGAGTCGACTCAAGAAATTGGAAGGCGACATGGGCAAAAAAATCTTCAAAAATAAGAATAGCAAGCAGACTGAGAAGGGCTTACATTGAACAAACCGAACAGATGATAAGAGAGTGAAGAGTGGGCCTTGGCTAGATCCAAGGAAAGACTTACAGATGAGGAATGGGGTCTGCCCAAAATATAAGCTAAAGCAAGTGGCTCTGTAAAGCACACTGACATAAGAGTAAGAAATTTTTTATAGAGTAAAATCACTTTCTGATTTCAGCTTCTGAGCTCTTTCTCTCAAAATGTTTTGCTATGCTTATTTGCTGACTGTTACAAATTTAAGGTTGTGTTTCTTTTTACTGTGTCCCTCCATCCATCAGTCAAGCAGTAGCAGTTGTGAGACAGAACCTGGAAGAGTGGAAAAAAAAAGCACTTTCCTCTTAGACAGCAGAAGGGGCAGCAAGAGGGGCACAGAACAGATGAGAAAACAGCCAACTCATTTACAGATTTTCTCATTTGAGGTTCTTGATACAAAAACATTCCTGGTTCTGATGTGCAGACTGAGGCTTGTCTATATATTTATAAAATTAAGTGAAGTGCAAATCACACTAGAAGATTTATGCTAACGGTGTTTCTAAAACACACCAAAATGAGTAGAATGTATCACCAACTGCTTCTTGCAACTATACTTTTTCCACAGAAACATTTTTAATAGTTTAGCAATTAAAATAAAACAATACTTCAGCAGCTGAACCTAAAATTTCAGGATCTTGTATTGTGCCTTGCCAGATTCCCTTCGTGACCTTAGTTCACTGTCTTCTTTCCCACTTCTCACAGAGATGAGACAACTAATTCAAAAACAGCATTGTTGAAAACTCCTGCTTAGCTGATTCTTAACCCTCAAGATGCCTGCAGCACATAAGCATTCTAGCTTTAGAGGTTCTCTGGGTGCTTGTGTGATTTTATGGTGTTTCCAGATTATTGGGACTGAACAACTTGTATTTGATCATGGCTAAAATATAGAAATTAGAGGGTCATCCACCCAAGATGACTGCAAGGCTTCGTCTGCTTCTGAGGGTGCATCTGGTATGCAAACAGAAGAGCTAACTTCCTCAAATGCAGCTGCAGCTGCTATTTTAAAATACAGGGAGGGTATGTCCCCTTTATATGATAGTCCACTGATGAGGGCTCCTGTCAGAACGTGTGAAACACAGATTTAATTTCCTTCTCTTCCTGAGGGAATTCAGCCTTTTATTTCCCACCTCTCAAGAGTCATTTAATCTCCTGGTTAGAGCTTATTTTGGGTGGGAACATTTTTCACCTCTTCCTCTGAAGCAATGCTGCTATACAGAAAAAAATTCCAGAGCCACTGCCTATGGAAGAAAAGAAGGGTGCCTAACTCCCACGTATGCTTTAGGGAATCCCATGTGTGATTCTGGAGCATACTGTGGGAAGCAAATCTCTCTTAGGCATTGGGGAAGGGGGTGTGTGTTTGTGTGTGTGTGTGTATGTGTATGTGTGGACACATGACAAATTTAGCTAAGTCCCATATTGAACCTGCTTTAATTGTACCTTACCTAAAAGAGCTGCTGTAAAGATAAACAGAGAGTTCAGATACTGATGTAGTGAATGCAGAACAAGTATTTTGAACAGAATGTGCATGTATGGGTTTGAATTTTATGATTCATGCCACAAAATTATGAATATGCATGGAAAAGTAAGTTAATGTTCACAAGACTTGCAATACCAATGAAAAGATACATTCATTAATAAAACATTGCAAGGAGGGGAAATCAAGTAAATTTGACATTTTTAAGAGAAAATGGAAAGTTATTATATTTTCATTTAATCAGAACACTTTACAAAAGAAGAATTTGGATTAGGTATTGACAGAGTGTCACCTGATAAAAATGTGTGGTGAAGTTTGAGCAGCAGATGTCTCACCCAGGGACGCTTCCCTGAGGAAACAGCAGGAACCTCCTGTACACTCACTTTGCCTGGCATTCATCTCCCTACCAGCTGCCAATTTTAAACTATAGCAAGTCTCTCAGTTTATAGTCCTTTCAAGCTAAAATCTGTTACATTTGGGGAAAAATAGCAATACTTATGTAAATCAATAATTGCATTGTATGTAATACAGTAAATCTATAACACGCCTAGAGTGACACTAACAACATCATGTACGGGTGTGTTATCAAGGAACATGTACAAAGTGATTCATATGCATTATATTCTGAATATGTCTTGTTCAAGCACTCATTTTGTTTGGCACAAACAGCCCTCTTTCTACAGCCCAGGAATAAATATTGCTTTGTTTCATAGCTTTTTTTTTCTTCAACTAAACTGTTTTCTAGGGCTAAATCCTCGTCTCCATTCACATCATAGCTCTGCCTTCAATTTAAGTACTCTACACAGTGATGATTACTGATGTCTGCTATCTTTCATTTTGAATGGCAGGGCACTGGTTAAGCAGCCATGTAAGAGTTGGTGAAAATCTGGTTTCTTCATATTAATGAGCACTGGAAAATTAGAGGCCGATTCAAGATCATAATAGACATGAAAATACTATGGAAGTACTGTTTCTGTTGAAGTTACTGTGAAAAGAGACTTAAATTAACTACTTTTTCATTCAACATGCTAATCTCCTGGTTTTCTTCCTCATTATTCTGGGGTTTGGTCGTATGTGTCACAAAACATTCCAGTGCTGAAGACAGACACAATTTTTACAGCTTACTTTGATGTTTCTTCTGAAAATATTCTTGTATTACTTTACATGAAATCACATGAAAGATGGCAGTTTCGTCATCTGAGGGAACTGAGAGAGCTGAAGGCCAAGACAGGTAGAGTCAATTGTTACAGCTGCTCTGTGTTGTATGCTCAAGCACTTCCCACTGTCAAACCAAAATAGGATTACCAAATATTTGTTTCACAGGCATGTTTGAGATTTTAGTTCTCAGTAATAAGTCTGACCTGGAGCAGATTGGAATTGGCAGGGGCAATATGCAAGTTCTACCTTTACGTATGAAAATTACCATTCCTGTGGGTTCTCCAAGATAGAAGGACCTTCTAAAGGACTAAAAATTAGTAGCGTATGCATTTGGTATCATTTGTAAATGTAATGATAATTTGTAAAAATGTAAGGGAACAGTGATAATAAGAGAGGAGTTTGACCATATCATTTCTAAAGAAACCAGAACCCAAACATCACTTTCATATTAGAGACTGGCAAAGATAACGGGATGTTCATGATGTCCATTTGGCTGCATTTGCAGTTCAGCTCCCTTAACAAAAATTTAGACCCTGGGCTCTGATTTCTATTTCCCAGTTTCTGCATGATTCACATTTTTTCCTTTCATTTTATTTAAAATATAAGAAAGGCCTCTGTCACTCTTAGAACTGTGAAAGACCTCACCTATCAACCACTCAAAACTTTCAGTTCACCAGCTTTTAATCTTGTGCGTATTGCTGCCCTTTCTTTGGTTAAATGTTGAGTTAGAGCTCTGAATTTAGCCTCATGGTTTTCCATCTGAAGCAGGCACTTCTACTTATGGCAAAATTCACATAATCTCATCTTCTTTCCACGTTCACTAGCAGCCATACATAGTCTCCTTGGACCATTTCTATTTGTAGTCATGTCCTCTGCCTTTAACACCTGTTTTCCAATTATCACAATTACACTTTATATTGCTGTTATCACAATTTTTATTTTCAGTTAAGGTAATGAATTTTTTATGCTATGTATCAAGTGGCATATTCATAGCAAAACTTAAAACTAGCCTTTATGATATGTGTGTTTGTAAAAAAATGCAAGAAAGACATCAGCAACTATTAAAATATTCATTATGGGTAACATTTTAAAGACACTTTATGCTTTTAATTTCTATTCATGTCAAATCTCAGATTGCTGCCTAGGAAAATTTTATCTTCCAACCAATGACTGTGAAAGTGAGAAGACTCTTTTGCTACAGACAGAGCAACTTCTTATCCAGCAGAGCCATTCAGATAGAAGTCTGTGATGAATGTGACTTGCTTGATTGGATTGCAGTGCTAATATTTTCCTCTTGCAAGGCATTTCACATCTATTTCCTTCTATTTATTTTCTTTTTTTAATGCTTCGATCTGCACTGATGAAGTGAAGCAAAATCAAGACAGGCTTGAACTGAACTGTTTCCTTGGTTGGGTTTCATTCTTTTTCTTAATGAAGTCTTAGAACTCTGGCCCCCTGCCCTTTACTACTTGTAAAAAAGCAGTGCTGGAATGTGTCTCCTGTTTTGCTGGATGTATTTGAGAGGTAATGTTGAGGTACGTTTGGTCACATTTTGATAATGAGTGTCTCTGATTCCTGCCTGTCTCTGATTTCTGTTTTAAGCATGGATTGTGTTGCAGTTATGGTATAGCTGTGACTGATGATCTCTCAGTGATAGATAGAGATAGTGTTCATGCTGTCTTTGCTAAATCTAACTTTTCTTAGCTCTAACCATAGGGGTTTGCTTGTTAGCATGATTTAACTTGCCTTGCTGGACAATTTCTGTCCTCTCACAGGTATGAAAGGAATATTTTTCTTCTCAAGGATCATGACATATAGTCTTCTATTAGAACTCACCTTGTTTCATCCTCAGGACGTGAAATTATTTAGAATAGAGCTATTGAATGTCTGATATTCACTTTGTATTCCTATATTTCACCCAGAGAAAAGTTTTGACTAGGGTTTCTGGAGTTATTTTCTGGGCAAAGGATAATTCCAGTGGATTTGCCAGTGTCCCAGAGAAAAATGGACACATATGATGATTTGAGTAGGTTACACTCACTGTACAACATTGTGGGAAAATTCTACATTGACAAAAAGATTGTCTTGTCATTACCATCCCTTTGGCACCACCAGCCATTTGTGCAGCACTTTGGTGGTGGATCTTCCACATCCAAAATGCAGCAAGATGCAGTCCCATTTCACAGAGCTGTGCATTGTATAAACATAAATTTCTGGACAGAAAAGCTTATAAAATTTACAGGAGTTTGGATATATTTCGCAACAGATTTAGATATGCACATTTGCTTTTCATTTAGATATTTTATTCTCACTGTTTTCTGATTCTCTGACAAATGAAGAAAAGCTGAAGTAGTGGAATGACTAAAAGAATGACTATGGTATAATTCACACACCAGTTAAGTATGTGAATTATAATTGGGCTTCTTTTCTAATTAAGTTAAACTCACATCTTTCCATAGCTCTTTGGAGCCTTAATGTAAATACAGTTTATTTAATTTGTCAGCATAACTTGTATATATACTTGGACATTATAAAGGAATGTGGAATCTGTGAACACACTGTTACTGTTGAGACAGGACTATAAATGTTCTACAAAGGCTTTTTCTCCTGCCTGAATCCCTTAAAGTGGATTAAAGGCTGAGTGACATCCTTCCCACCCCCACCCTGCTTTGGAACAACAATAGGAAAATGTCCTGGTTTGCAGTTTTCTATCACTTTTTCTCTAATTACTTGTTTCACACATGAAAATATGTTTGCTGCTTTTATTTGCCCTGGGGGCTGCCTTTTAATGCATTTATCTATTGAGATTATTTATTTTTACACATCACTACAGAAGAGTCACTCTGAGTGCCATATTTTCTAATATCAAAAATTTGTATGCTTTGAGAATCCAATATCTTCACATCAACAAGTAATTTATTTCAGTAGGGACAGAGCAACAGAACGTGTCTCATTTTCTATGTTTGCATTTTGATATACTGATATGTATTAAAAGTACATGGTAGCTCTGAGCATGAGTGGGTGACTTACATATATCTATTTATATTCCATTACTGACCAGAGAATAGAAGGCAAACTTCAGAAAATTAGATGTAACCTATTAAATACGATTATCATGAACGTTTGTTCTAGTGAGGGTTAAAAATCATTTTACTTGAAGCTTTTTTCCACGGTCTGTACTTTATTCCTCAGGATATAAATCTATTTTGTAATTACTCCCTTCTTATCTCAGAAACTTTGCCTGACACACCATTCCATATGTTTATGATTCTTTGAATGAAAAAGTGTTCCCTGACAACCATTCAGATTTTTTTCCTTTAATTTCCATTTATGCCTTATTGTCTTATAATGTTCAGCTGAAAATATATGTTGCAATATTGTGTGACATTATCTGTATTACTTAAGATTTTATATAACCATACATCAATGAAACATCAGATAAATCTCATGCTTCTCCTTTTTTTTTCCCCTACATCTTCCCTTCCGGAGCTGTATAGGTAGTAGATTCAATTTAGTTTCTATGACAAGTTGACTTTAAGCATTTCTTACAAACCTAGGACAGAACACATCTGCAATTTCGTTTGAGTCACTTTGAAAAGTGAACTGTATATATATAGTTTCCTGAGTCTTCTCTGCATTTAGAAAAAAAATGGAAAATTTGTTAAATGTTTACACTCAGCGCTATGCAGCATTGTTTACAGAACTTCACAGATTTACCAGCATTTGTAAATTAAGGGAATAATCCAACAGCTCACTGAATAAGAGCTTCAGGACTAGAACACTATATAATGTTACCTGACTAATTTGCTGGACTTCCTAATAAATAACTAAGTAACAGAAGAAAGGTATTGAGATGATTTGTAATCCTGCTGTAATGGCTTCTAAATAGTTAAGATTAGACTGAGAGATGAGAACCTTTTTCCCCTATATGCCATATACCAGCAGGGGACAAAATCAATCTTGTGAAGGCTCTGATTACTTGTGCTGCAAGTTTCTTGTCAGCAGATTCAAAATGTGCAGTGGAATGAATCTTCTGCAAGGTAGAGCTGCTGTCTATCAGCTGGGCACCTTTCCTCCCCTCTCTCCCTCCACCTTAACTTCCCGTGGAATATCTGGTTGTGATAAATTAGAAGAAGAGAAAATACAGGACGCTTTAGTGCAACCATTTTAATCCTCTACTGTCAATGCAGAGGAAAGGTGACACCAATTTTAGTATCTTCCAGATGAAAAATGTACCCTTGAACTGAGAATTTGATGAAGTTAAGGAACGAATCAAGGAATCGCTTTTGTTTAAAATATAATGCTACTTGAATGCATACAAAAATGTTGTTTTCAAAGGACAGGATTTAAATCCATTAAGGATTGTGACTGAATCTGAAAAAGAGATCGTAAATAAAATTCAAGCTAAAATAAAGCTATTATTAGAAAGGGTAAAGAAAAAATACTAGGGTTAATGCAAGCACTTCAGGACGTTGAAAATCCAAATCCAAATAATTATCTAAATAGAATGTCAGAGTCAGATTTTATCTTTTTAATAAACCAAACCAAATCCATATGTGGTCCTTGGCAAATTTTCGGGATTCTGTAGTAAAGATTTTGGGGGGGATTCTGCTTGAATTTTGATCAAGAGAGATTTAAGAAATCTCTTTATCTGTATTTTTTCAGTGAAATTAAAGTTAATTACAGTGAACTAAGAAAGAAATTTGGTGGTTTGAAAAGACATATCTGTCTTGCATTTTAACCATGTTTTCTCTCAATACTATAGAAAAGGAACTTCTGTTGTCTTGCTGCTTTGGTGAGGAGAAGTGTTAGTTTTTCTACTTAGAGCTCTAACAGTAAGGTCCTATTTACAACATATGGAGTTTCTGCTTCCTTCTACCAATCTTCAGTACTCTTCTGTAGCCTTGGAAAGGAACTGTAGATTCCAAATAAATATTTCCAGACTAATGCGTCCAGGAGAACTTGAAGAAAAGATTGGAAAATTGGAAACTAAATATTCTTAAAATTCTCCCATGAAACCAACACCTAGCATCTTGCACAATCTGTGAGAATATGATTTTGTCAAGAGTTCCACCAATCGCAATTAGACAGACAGGTGGGTTGGTGAAGAGGTATCATCTTTCTATCTTGTAGATGGATAACTGCATAGAGGAAATGGCCCAGCAAGGGTAGAAGTTGGATGTTGTTCCTGTTTTCTGCTTCCAAATTTTAACCATCCATCCATTTTGATCTCCCAAGATTCTAGCCAAGATTTTAGCTAAACTTGCTAATTTTATAACAAGAGGCCTGAAATTCTGTTTGAAGGCAGAAATGTTCCATGTTAACAGACATATGGCTGTAAATTGTATTTATGGTCAGATTATTTGATATTTGGTTTTGCTTGCTAATCAAGTTCCCAAAGATCTAAAATACTGCCAGATTCAACGCTCACATTGCCCCTCACAAGGGCAGAGATATGCCACAGCCAGCAGAACTTAATTTCAGGGAGGTGCATTTGCAAATTCTTTTCTGCAAGAAACCTCACAGAAGGGGAAACAGACCAATGCAGCCTTCAGAGGGCTTTGAATCGGCTATTTCATCAATTCTCCAGGTAATGGTTGAGTGCTGTGAGATAGGAAGTGGGAATGACTATACTTTTTCATCGTTTCTCATGATCCTTGGCATGGAGCACTATGGATGCCATTGATTTCAGGCTGAAAAGGTGATTCTGCAGTTCTTGTCATCAGCAACAATATAAATCACTGTTTTCCATGCTGTCGAATGTTGTCCTCTGCCCCATGCACATCTGAATCAATCTTAAGTAAAAAATAACATTCTGGGAACTACAGTTTATTCAAATAAACTTGCATTATAGCACATATTATATGCCTATGGGAGGGTTTTCTGATTCTCAGGTCTTAAGCCTGCTTCTTACTCAACTTCTGGCACATCAGAGCTGAGCTGAGACATTGTTATTTCGAGCAGTGAAAGGGTGAAAACTCTCATAGATGGTAGCCACTGAATATGATACCATCTTGAGCAGGAAACTGCAGTCCTGATAAGACGCTCTGTGGACTTTAGGCTAAAGAGCATTTTTGAAGACGTCAGAGTAATTAAGAGAGTGGCATTTCAGTCACCCCTAGCTCTGTCTGCTCTGCTCAAGGGCCTGTGGGAGTGCCTAGAAGGGCAAAGGATGGAGGCACAGAGGCACAGGCTCCTTTCAGGCACATAGAGCTGGCTTTCAGGGGCCTGAGCCAACTGCACCGGTGAACTTCATAGCAGCATTGCTTAGACTGAAATTGCCCCCACACATTATAGAGAGCAAGGTAGGACAATCCCCTTTACACTGACACACACACACAGAGGAAAAAAAAAGAATAAAAATGAAGAAGTATAGATTACAGTAAAGGGAGGCTCAAAGTTGGCTACTGCATTTGAATTGCAAAGTAGCAATCAATTAGTTTATCATTAATCAGATAATTTTGGGGTTCGTGAATAATATGAAAGGAAAAGAAGAAATAACTACCAGGATAATTTTCAGGAACCATCTCTCAGCTTTATAAACTAATCCTCCTCTAATGGCCCTTTTTAATGTAATTTATAGGTTCATCATTACCCTTTTTGTATTAGTAATTATTTCTAAAATACCAAAGAACCATCTTTTTTTCAAGGTCCTTCCATGTGCCTGATTTACAGCTAGGCTCGTGTTGGACTCTGTCTTTCTGAGGTTTGACATTTCAAAATATTTATAGCTCTTTTACATTAATGCCTTTCTCATGAATCTGAAGGTGACCGTTATTTCTTTCATCTTGTTGTAATTAAATGGATCAACTATAGCTTTATTATTTCCACTATTTATCTGTGCAGTGTGTTAACACATTCAGATTAGCAAGTGATATTGAACATTATGTGAATTATAACAAACAAATATTTCCTAAAACATGGGTTAAACTTGATGCATTGGCTAAGAAATTTTTCCAAGTGAAAGCACAAAATCTTTAATATTTTATTGATCAGATCTAAACCTTCTGCCCAAAGTGGCAATTAAATTTCAATTAAACTGACTGAAAGCATCATATTAAATTTCAGCACTTTACGAGCTATCAGATAATGCTGCAGGACAAATCTTTAGTATGATCACACTCTTTTCAAATTATATTATCCTGTTCATTCACAATAAAAGTGACAGCTTTAGGTATACTTTCAATATTTCTTGAATATAAACCCTCTAATGAACACATTTTATTGCCTTTAAATCAATTATTATTGGATATTTTAATAAAGTGAATTGAGCACTTTGTTTTACACACTGCTTAGAAGTTATTATATTTTGCAGTCAGCACAGCAAAGAACAGTAACAGTATGACAGAAATACCCAAATACTTAACATTATGCTGTAAATTAAATCAGCTATTTACAATTATGAATATGTTGCATTCCATTTCACAGCAGCTACTGGTAAAACATATTAATTAATATGTCTTTAGATCTTCAGGCTTTCAATCTCACTGTGTTTCAATAAATAAGATTAGCTGAAGATACAATCAAAATTGCAAGAAGACCCTGCAAGTGCTTTTAAAGTGCTGTCATATGAAAACCTCAACATTTTACTGCTGCTTCTCCCTTTGTTCCAGTGGCTCTGTGCATGTGTTGATGTTTAGATTGACAAAAATACAGCTGGTGGTGGATAAATTTGTTTAATTCAAAGGACATTATCACTCAGTCTCCTTCTAACTTACACATATACAGATATTTGAATGTCAATAACAACATCCATCAGATTTTTATCATTAAATGCATAGATTAGGCATGAGGCAAATCTAACGAATAACTGAGAGGAGTCAAATTAATTTCATTTAGCAGGTGTTTGAACATGTTGAACTGAATAGAAATCTATATTCTATATTGATGTTAAAAAGTTACTGTGTTCTTATGGATGATTACCAAAAATAATTATCCAGAAGGAGTAGATAAATCCTCAGGTGGACTTTTACAGTTGTGTATACTCATTAGGTGAGGGAATACCTATATTCTAACCTCCATAAATTCTCTCCTTATGCAGATGTCAAAGGTAGGAGACAGGTAACAGAGTAGATTTGGGACAAATCTTCCTGTGGATTCATCATCTACCAGTAAGTGGTGTCTTATGCAGCTTCTTAATTCCTTAACTTAATTACCCTCTGGCTAAGGTCTTCAGGTAGAGCAGCATAAAAGGCTAAAAGAAATACACTCAATAGAGTTCAATTGGTCCTTGCTTCAAACAAGTCCATCTCCTCTAATAGTCGGGTGCCTTTACATTCTCTTTCCCTTTTCATACCATGCCAGTTTTTCAAGCAGATTGAAATGTAATGTTCTGTTTCATTTGGAGATAAACAAAAATAAATGAAGGCAAATACAGAAGGGCAGGTGGAACAACTTTCAGATTATTCCTACACCTTTTTGTACTTGAAGTACAGAGTTAAAAATCTGAGGCATGTCTTTTGCTGGTTACACAACAACACAGTATTCGAGAGATTGCATTATTTCGTGTGAATAAGTATGTGTTGTTTACTTTTGTCAGTAAATACTTCTTTTGCATTCAACTATTCTTCTCCCTTGGGAGCAGACTGAAGAATTAGGTGTATAAGGAGACAGGCAAAAAAAAGCTTTTGCAGAATGACAAAACTATAGAAAGCATCCTTTTGAAAACACTGTTCTTTTTTATTTTTCAGTACATATCAAGAGAAGAAAAGTCCTGCAGAGGGTCAAACAGTGCTTAAGTAGCTAAGTAAAGGAATTGCCCTCCAGAGCAGGTGTTTGTGCTGTCTCAGCAGGCAGGGATAGTATATGTTGCATCAAACACAGTTTGCTCAGCATGTGTTCACACCTCCCCTGACCCCAGCACTTCCTGGCTTTGCTACCATGAGAGTCTCATGAGAGAGGAGGTGTGTTTGAATGGAGTGTGGGTGGATCTTTTCAGCAATGAGGTGCTCTCAGCTGCACAAACAAGTGAGCAGCAGCCATTTTTTTGTAGCTGGGCTCTTCCCCTGCCCTCATCTAAGCAAGGTCCTGACCCAGCTCCCAGTCATGCAGCTCTCGGAGCTGCCTGCGTGCAGCAAGCACTCTGCTGGAGTCTTGTCACACCCCAACAGCTCCCAGGCTGCTTCCTCCTGTCAACCCCACCAGCAGATTTGGCACTGAAGTCTCTATCCTCTTAAGCAAGATCTCTCTTACTAGGAACAGACTGGGAACCTAACATGGCATTGGAAGGCATTCTATCAGTGGAAGTCAATAGACAACCCTGGTGAGCCAGGACACCAGTCAAAGTGATTTGGTTAATCACCTACAGGGTAATAAATCAAAAATCAGCCTAGGTTTGGATCACTTGTGACTGATCAACACGTATCTGCTGTGGCTGTAAGGATATTTTCCCTTATTTGTCAGCCATCTTGCAGACCAACCTGCTCTGTGTGGGTCAGGTGTTTGCTACAACAGGGATATGGAATGGGAGATTCCTTGGGAAAAAACTTTCTCTCATACTGCCCGAGTCTTAACTATTTTTCAGAGAGCAAGATCAGACTGAACACGAGGAAAAGTTTTATAAATATTGGATAGCTTCTAAATATAATATTAATCCCTACACATGGTCCTAAGAATAATTTTGGTTGTGTTTTAATGGAGCTATAGAGTGATTTTTATTATTGAATTACATTTGCCTGCAGTGGAACTCTGCGGGAAGCTGCTAAGTTTATATGGTAATGGGGAGAGAAAGAAAAGAGGTGGGGGTGGATAGACAGCAAAAGCTTGCCTCGATTCGAAGGTAGTTTGCATTTTTTCAATCCTTGCGATTCATTCTGATGTGGCTTTGTTGTCTGAGCAAATCTTTTTGAATCTACCATAATAAGCAACTTTTACAGATTCTTCAAATACATTTGAAACTGCCACTGAATCAGAAAAGCTAAACCCAAGGCAGCTACACTGCACTATTCTTACCCATATCTAGTGATACGCTGAATTTATTCATACCACCAAGAAAAAAACTATTAATTTTGGTCAGCTGTATACCCGGGAATTTACATTTGTTCTCCAACATTCATGAAAAAGACTGTCCTGCCATTGTGGAATGCAGAAAACAATCTATCAGGCTTTCAATAAACTGCAGAATATATATGTGGCTCAACCTATCTGAAATGAGATGCAGCGCTAGCAATATGGAGAGCCCCAGCAAGGCTAGCAATAAAAGTAGATATACAGTAGCTGACATCAGATTGTTTCAAGCTTAATTCCAGTAAAGTAATAAGGTCAGGAAAAGAAACGCTCAGTGATGCACAGATTGATGCTATTAGATAGAAACTATGCGTTGGCATCAAGCAAACACGTTTTTGTCTTGGTCTCATGGACACAGCACAAAGATATTCAGCATAATCCCCACAGATTTATAACCACAAGAGTGGACCAAGCTTAGCAGACTGCCGTCAAGAACAGTACTAAAACTAAGCTATATACACATTAATAACAGCACCAGAGGGTATTGTATTACTCTCATTTTCCAAAGTGAACATAATGTATATTCCCACCAACTCACACCAAGGGCTGCTGACACACTATGGAGAGCTGTTAATGTCTGAGAGAAGAATGTTTAAAAGTATCTCATCATGCAGCTTTGTTTTGCATTTTTACACATCTACATATAGTATGAGAACAATGCATATTATAACTGAAGGCTAGATCTTCTGCAGGTCAGAGCTACTTTCATTTTTAAATACTCCAAAAGAAATAGTTTTTTTGCTTATGAACGTTATGTGTCAACTTTTGGATATCACTGAATGGAAAACACCATCCTATATCAACATTTACTGAAATTGTAATACTTTTCAGTTTGGCCCAACCAAAAATAAACATAAAAAATTGATGAAACGGTGTATCCCACAGCTTGGCATCTTTGGAGCCTGTGACCTCTCTTTGCTTTGCCACCAGGACAGAGACACAAAGCACAGGCCTGGCATGACGCAAATGTAATCTTGCTGTTCATGTCACTTTTTTGCTTCCAAATGTAAGACAGAGAATCAAATCCATTTAGCTGCTGATGTAATATCACATCCCAGGTAAGGTAAGAATACATTGTTTTCCATTTGAGAAAGATCCAGTTTGAAAAGTTCAGTCCAGACTGATTCTGATTCTCACAGTTAAAGGCTGGTGTAGTAACACTGATTTTCCTCAAACTATTTACAATTTGAGACAAGACAATATAGTCATTTAAGATATACACGGTATTTTAAGATAAGGGGTACAACCCTTTTGCCATAAAAAATACATCCTTGTTTACAGAAATACAATATCTGATGAAAACTTGGGTAAAAGCATCTGTATTTTTCTCACATAGTTAAATGATTACTCATAAATTAACATCCTTATTATTAATAGCTACATCATAAAGCCACTTTTGGAGGGGGGGACATTACACTTTTCTCTATTTATATCCCATGTGTCTGTCCTCTGTCATTCTGTTTCTCTTTAATCTTGTTTGAGTATACGGCTCACTCGTCCTTATTTTATTGACTCAATCACAGGCACACTGTCACTTTTTATAAAACGGTCACTGCAGAATCACATCAAGCAAATTCTTGATTCTGCAGTCAGTAATTTAGTGCCTTTATGGAATTGCAATTTCAGGGCTCACTGCTTGTTTTTCTAAAATGTACTTTAGGAATTAGTTACTCCAGCCACAAATCAGTTGAATTTATGCACAGTTGTAATACAGTTTATGGCCTCATGGTACATTGCTTCAAAAACAGCAGATGTGAAATTATGATAAATATAATGAGTGTTTTTTTGCCTGATCTACTGAAGTAGAGAAGGATCTGGAGCGTGTTTACCTATCCCATACAGTACATTTAATGTCTTAGTCAGGACTCCTGACAAAGGCTGATTAATGTCCTCATCTCTTTTATTAAAGATAAGAGTAGCACTGCAGTCAGGAGATAGAAAGCACACCATAAATCTTCGTAAAATGAGCAGTCAAATAATCACTCATCAGAAATAAAATCTACATACATTAACACTAACACTCAGCCTACCATGCATACAGCCATAAAAAAAAAAAAGAAAGAAAGAAAAAAAAAAAAGATAGAATGGACAGATTTCCGGAAGTTTTAATTTCAACTAGTTCTTTAAGTTTAATGTTACAGTTCCCGTAACCTGGACGCAAAAGCTGGCATTTAAAAGCACATGTGAAAGGACCAGATGCCTCGTCATTACATTAAGAGCATGAAGCAGGCAACAATTAAGCGATTCACTGGAAAGACATAATGCTGATCTATGCTAGCAATTAATCACAGAATACATTAGACAATGATGGGTGACCTACAAATTTTTGACAAAATAATTTTTCATCATGTTGGCGATTTCTTAGCCTAATATGCCTGCAAGGCACAGAGTCCAAACCTGTCATTTATTCCATCTCTCCTTGACAGGCGGCAACCTGTCTTCCAGACAAAATGAACATTATCTGTGCTCACTAGACATTTAGTGCAGGGCTTAGCTTATGACTAATGATAATAGGCAGACAGAAATGTTAGAGTCTGAAATAATGTTCTCTTTGTTAAAGAAATTTCTTGAGGTAGAATTTTTTTTCCCCAAATACACATAAATATAAAAACTGTTTTTATCTGATTTTTAATGCAACTTTAAAAAACAACATTTCATTTTCTCTAAAATAAACCAAAAAAGAGCATATCTTTTTCTTTTTTTAACTTCCTGTAAGAATTCAGGCTACAAATTGTTCACACAACAAAGATATGGAGTAGAAATTTCAGCCGATAGAGGTTAACAAACAGCCTGGCTTATCAGAAATTTGTTTTAGTTAACTAATTTTTGTTAGTTTCTATAAAATAAATTAAGAAAATAATCCATTTTGACCTGTTAAAATTTAACCACAGACATTGCACCTTATGTTTCAACATCTTTAGATGAGAATGCGATAGAACATATTTCATAAATGTACAATGACAAAAATTAGTCGTTTATCCACACAAAATTTTAGTTTTCCTTAATATACCAGCATTGAACACTTTGAGGTAGCTATTTGCCAGGGGTACAAAATGTAAAATAATTCATTATTCTTAGTCTTACAGTCCATAATATAGGGCCCAAGTGCCAGGAGCAAAGGAGACAGCAAAAAGCCCACAAAGTGTTTTTTGTCTGAAGGGTGAAGTTTCAGAAGCAAAGTCTTGATTGAGCGCTTATTCAGTTTTCATCACACAAAGACTCCAGTCATGACATTTTGTGCTGGGTTCTGTGCAAACACATGCTAAGACACAATCAACATCCCAGAGGATTTAGCTGAATGAACTAATCTTTTGCACCTTAGATTCAAGTTGGACACACATCTGGGATTTGATTAGATTCCCACTGAAGTCTCTTGGCAATCTTTACACTGTAACTGGATAAAACTATCCGAGAGGACAGTTTTTTATAGCCAGTGGAATTCAAATGAAAGAAAATAGACTTGGTTATAATGTAATGAGACGGATGGTGAGTTTAAATAACACAAAATAGTAAGCAAATCTCTATTAAAATTAAATTTGTATAAAGTTTGAATGTAATTTTTACCAGAAATGCATCTTCTTAACAAATATTAGGCTATTTTATCTTGTATAGTTCAACATTACTTATGAATTTGAAAAGGTGCATTTATAAATATTGGAATTGTTTTAATATAGAACTTCACTATTGGGCAGGAAACAACCCTGCACAATGAGTTTTACAAAGATTTTGGTTGGTTGGGGGGTTTTTTTGGGTTTTTTTGGGTTTTTTTGGTTGGTTGGTTGGTTTGTTGTTGTTGTTGTTGTTGTTGTTGTTGTTGTTGTTTTGTGGGGTTTTTTTTGTAATCTCAGAAGGCAAGAATGTGCACAGGGACAAAACTGGTTCTGCTCCACACATCATATTCATTATTCAGGTATTGCAAAGAATGAACTATAAGTAGCTAAGAAGAAGAATATTTTGGCTAGAGTGTTTGGCTTTTACTGGAATTGCTGTCAGTTTTGTCCTACTTGGCACTTAGATTGTTACTCAAATGGCAGTAAGTCATACTAATTATGTGATGCCTGAAAATTCAGTGAATCAATTGAGTTCCTTTTCCTACTATTAAATCAAATTACAGAGGAAGCATGTACAAGATACCTTGCAATCTTGTAAAAAGAAAAAAAAAAGGGAAACTTTTCTGTATTATGTTTTAAAATACGCTGACTGAAACAGTATGAGTATATTACACTTTCATCTTTTAAAAATGCCAAATATTTCCAATTGAAGTATTAAGGTACGCTGACTGTGAAAGCTTATACTTAAACATCCACCTAATCTTTGAAAAACAAATAACTTTCACCTTCAGTGACTTCAAATCCCTCATACTTTCTGAGCATCCATTTTATGTCTTCAAATATTAATATAAAAAAATTATCACATAATCTTTTTCCCATTATATGATCTACTATATTTTATTTGTATTGATCCATCAGTTGCTCTAAAAGCAAAAGAAAAGAATACCTCAAAGAGTACCTGAAAATCATTGTAATATTCATAAAATACCTTTTAAAATCATCATGAGTCCAATGAGAAATTTTCTTTTTGTAAAAGCAAAGTTGATGCAAAAATTTGGCTGTCTCTTGACAGGAGACAACAGGGGCATCCTTTTTGAGTATCTCTACCTAACAAGCTGAGGCCAAAGTCTTCATTGGAGTCTGTCATTAAGGAACTGTCAAATGTGTTTTATGCAGTTGATCTCCCAGCCTTCATCAATGCTTGTGAGTCCATATTGTGAGCTGACTTGCTAATTTTGCTCTTACCCCAAAACACACTGATATTTTTTGTTATTATGATCCTTTAAATTTACTCTAGAGGAAGGAAGAGGGAAGGCCCTGTTCAAATGCAAATTTTATTGACATACTTATGTAAGAGTCAGAAAATACTGACAAATGTTATCCACAGCTGCCATGACTTAACCGGTTCAGATATGTCTGCCATTGTAAGTACAAAGCCTATTCAGTAAAGGAGTAAAGTATATTATTTAAAGCAACTGAATGATCAGCTTATAAGTGATAGACTAAGCAGCAGTTAGTAAAATAAAAAGTATCCTTGAGAGTTCCTCTCTTTGACTGGGAACCCGTGATGCAAGATGTTAGAGATAGTAACTTCCAAGCAAAGGGCCAAATTTTGACATTGTAAGAGTCAGTACAGAAACAGCTTCCTTGTTTTGTGTGGAAGTGACTTGCTTTCTTTGAATGACTATTTAAAATATTCTACTTTCTTTTGCAGCAATTATAAAAATTTCCAGCAGCCTTTTTGTTTTCTTTCTCTCCCACCATTTTGAAAGGTGGAATCATTACTTGATTTGGAATTTCCTGACTACTTCTGCTTCTAAGTCAAAATTTTCCTGACTTTTGTGGAGCTAAAATCTCAAGCTTTTAAGGCTGAGTAAAACTGTAGCCCTCTCTAAACAGTCTGTCCAGCTTCAAGAAAATAAAGTTTAGCCCTGATGATCAATATGGTGTTTCTAGAGTCTGATCTCTTCTCTGGCACCCTATCTGTATGTGTGTCTGTCTCTCTCTCTTTCTCTGGCTATCATATCTCTACTGCCCAAGTCTTATACTGCATAATTAGATGTATCTCATCGTGACACCTCTTCATCCCCATTTCTTTTTCACTTGGACACCAAAGAGCAATCCCACTTCTTTCTTACTGAAATGACGTGCTCCCTGGATTACAGCCCAAAGGCAGCGTGTTTGCCAGTTGCAAATGCTGATTATGGCTATTGATATGATTCCATAAATATCTTTATATGATTCCATAAAACCTACCTTACTGGCTTCTGTGCACTATGAAAGTTTAAATTAATCCACTACCTGAACTGCCTCAAAAGCTCAGCATATTCTGGTTATGTGCATTCAGGTCAATCATAATGCTACCATGTGAGTGCTCAAGTTTCTGACAACATTCACCTAAAAATGGTGGCTTTTGAAGGTTAATATAGATTCATTTTTCACATAATTACAAAAATTTCTTTGAGAGAAGTAGTGATATAATCTTACTAGCTTTGTGTATTTTCATTATCTGAAAATGAAGTAGAAAATTTGCACTAAATATTTATTTTAAATGCAGATGGAAAGAACAAAACTATTTTGCTATTATATTTCCTGCATTTACTTAAACACAAAGTAAATTCAATTTTTAATCAGAAGAACAAAATTACCTTTACCCTCCTGAATTTTTGAATGGACATTCAATTCTAAGTACTTGGGAATTTTCAGAAAAAGAAAGTAGGTTATCAGTAACTGATGATAATGTGACAAACCTCATTCTCAGTTTGCTAAGATTACAGTAGGAAAAAATAGTTACTATCTGTCCTGAGTATTAAACCAAATAGCCTGGTCCCTGTTTAAGTTCTTCTGGTTGAGATTTTTCAGAGGAATTGAAAGGAATTTAGCAAAAAAGTTAAATCATACTGAATTTCAGTGCTATTTTGACACTTCATTCCCTCATTCCACATCATGCTTGACTGCATCATCCCATAGATCAAAACTGATGTTGGAATTCTAGCTAGAAACTAGGAAGCCACTGTAGCTCAGAGAAAATTAGGCAAAAGGTTGCTCTCAGAGGTATTCTAGGTGTGAACTACAATCTTTTGCTGTTTCAAGTTAAGATAAAGAGCAGCTCAATATGACACACCAGAGAAATCAGCAAAAATCACATCTGTACCAGGAGGAAAATGATGTCATTGCTCAGACAAGGTAGAGAAATAACGAATACCTGGGCAAGGATATTTGACAACGGATCAACTACCAAGAATCCAACAAACATGTGAGCTGATAACCAGATGATCATTCTCGTTATAAAATTGCTATTGCCTTCTCCTTTGGTTTATCTTGTGTCAGCCTCCCTCCACTGAGCTCCAGCCAGCTCTTATTCATGTGTTCTCTTTTTAGAGAAGCTGCTTGCACATTTTGTAGCCCTAGCAAGGTCAGGTGCAATAGAGCTGTAAATATGGAGCCATCACCAGGCTGAAATTTCAGCTGTTTCTGCTTCCTAGAAAGAGTGTAAACAAAATGAGAGCCCTTGGAAGTCTATATGATGTGCCTTGAAGGAAAAAAACAATAACATTTCTTCATTAGGCTCTAATATATGCTCAGTGAGGAAGAAATGGAGTCATGTCACTAACACTGAGGCTATTTCTGTGAGATCTATAAAAAAGAGAGGAAAAATATCTCATGATCAGTGTGTCAAAAGCAGATGAGAGATATAACAGGACCGGCATGGATGCACTCAAAGTCCCACTATTGCTACTATCATTAAGTGGCTTTTTGGCGTAGTTGCTCTCAAAAGGAATTAGAACAGGGTGTTTTTACAAATCAGAAAATATGTAATTGAGCTGTGATTGGATTATCATAATTTGTATGTTGTTGGAAGAAAAGTTTCTCCCTTTTTATGCAAGTCTTTGTTAATTCTGTGATTTCACAAGTGTCTGGATTTATCATATTTTCTTGCTTTTCTCTTTATATTCATCTAGCTTTCAACTCAGTTAAAAGATGAAAACAATATAGATGAAAACATAAAGATTATTTAAGGGAGCTGAGAGAGTTCTGTGGAGAACAGTGTACATGCTGAATATATAAAATCAGGCAGAAGAAGAGGCTAGAAGCCTGTTACGAGTGTATGCAAAGATTGTATGTGCTTGTTATCATACTGGTGGAAGAGCAAATCAAGGACATCTTGTAGACTACAAAATAGCTACAATGGCTGTGGGCCAATCATCTCACAAACATGAACCTATAGAACCTGAACTGTCATTTATTTTATGTCAGTTCAAGTTCTTAACTTATTTATTTTCCAGACACAACTACAATGGAACAATAAAAGGAAGACTCAACTAGCAGAGGTCTCACCTCTATTTTGTATAATTTGCTGCTTAAAAGCTTACAGAGTAAAACATGTAAATATATGCAGACCTGAGAGTAAGACCTTAGTAAGGAAATTACAGAGTATGGCTGAGGAAACTGTGGACCATAAACAAGAAAAGCACTATGGCTACTAAGCACCTAGAAACCTGCTATAAATTGTTGCAAGGTTCTGCTTCAGTGGATTTAATATTCTGGGAGAGGCTGGCTTTTGGCTTCTTGCAGCAGGAAATTCACTGGGGCGGGATATCACAAGGATTCTTGTTATACCCAGCCCAGCTGCAGCTCTTGGTGACATGAATGGGGGAAGCTGTCAGAGGTATTACTCAGTCCTGGAATGCAGATTTTCCTTTGGAACAGCACAGCTTGAGGAGAGAGGTACTGGAAATCACATACTGATGCTGTTGCTTGTAAGATTTCTACTCCAATGTTTCCAATACTGAAAAATTTCAGATATGACATGTAATCTTTTCAAGTCAGATCCTCTGTTGATAGTCTAGGCCCATTCAAGTCAATTAAGGTATCTCAATTTTAAATTATTTCTCCCTTAGCTTGGAGGTGTTTATCCACACCTTACTTTTGAGATTCTGAATCTTTAATTTTTTTGTTTGGTTTCTCTCATTAAAGGAGTCTAGAACACAAAAGATTTTTGTATGCTATGTACATATTGGAGATTTTTAGCTGTTTCATGAAACACAGAGAATTGAAGGCAGAGAACCTTAAATGTCAAACTAAATATATAGATGAAAGTGGAGAAGTATAGGGTCAGATGTCTGAATGAGGTTGGAACCTATTCAAACATCCACATAAAATGACCAGATTTTCAAGTGCCCAGAGGAGCCAGAGGGTAGGAAACACTCTTAAAATGCATGACTTATTTCAATCAAATTTGAAGTGTGAGAAATTAAGGAGGTTCTCTCTAGTCTACGTCTAGAGAGAAAGAGGAATAAATTCCTTTCCACTTTAAATTTTAGATATTTTCCAGAATAATTTTTTGTTACTGAATACCACCACAATTCCCCTAGCATAATTTCGTTTTTCCCGAGCCAAGATGATGAAAGGCTGATTAATTCTTTGCAGTTGACTCAGCATTCCCCTGATGCCCACTGCTATTTACAAGAGAAGTAGCTATAGTCCTTTCTTTGGCCAGAAAGAGGTAATTCTTTCTTTTCCAGCCTTTGGCCAGACCTGTAGGTCTTGCTATGAACCCTTTCACATATTTCATCAGAGGAAATTACAACTATTTTTAATTCAGACAGAAAGCTTCCAACAAGCATGACCCATCTGTTAGAGATGTGCTATAATGAACTTTCAGAAGAAATACCCCCCAGCATGCATAGCACCCCTTCTCAGAAAAATACAGGGGAATCTGGACTCCACCAGCTCAGAGCTGCCAGGAGCAGGATAGTACATTTATGCAAAATTTTCATTTGTGCTTAATTTTGAAAGTTGCCAACCTTTGCAAAAACACAACAAAAATAATCTTTCAAGTATGACTTCTAAGCAGATTTAATGATATCTGCTGACAATCTGAGACAGTAACTCTGGGAAAGGTGTGAAATGCCATACTAATCACAACATGATGCTAAATCAACAATCTAACAATACTTTAAAAATCAACCACATTATTTGGTTACTTCTTAAAGGAAATGAAAATAGCTTATCTTATGAACAATTAATAATTAATAACTTGCTATAGTAAGGAAGCCAGATCTGAGAGCATACCATACACTTCATTTTTCCAGCAGCAAGACAATTGATATTCACCTGACCCATTTCTTCCCAGTTTTGGATTTTAGAATACTGGGCTAAACCTTTGTCAGTTCCAACTGACATCAAATCTGGCACAACAAAAACCCCCTGAAAAAATCTGTTGTAGAAAATGCAAAACCAGCTACTACCCCTTAACCCAGTGAGCACCAAGATAACTTGTGACACAATGACCAAAGTAGCCTGAAGAAACAGGTGGGCGTCTTGTACACATGCATGTTTATCTTGCCTATTTCCACCTTCAAAAAAGACTCTAAACCTCTCCTCTTCTAAATGTGAGGGATGACTATTATAAGTCACAGCCAAATAGAGGTCCCAGTGTCTAGGCCATCAGGCCAAACATACCACAGAATATTCCCCTATGATTATGCTGAAAGACATAATCAACCTAAAGGAAAGGCTGCTTTGAAAGACCTGATTTACAAGGAAACAAATTTGCCTATCATATAACAAACTGCAGAAAACTCTGATATGACAGTTCTGGACTAGAATTATGGAAATCCAGCCTAGCCTGCCCTAGGATGCCTTAGGATGACAACAGAGGTGTCACTACCCACTCAAAGTAAACCCATATGGGCAATGTTTCATGGAACTAGTATGGGCCACCAGCTGGTAACACTGGGGAATGATTCTACCAAGGGTTCAGCTTTCTCTGCTGTCACCAAGTCATTTGCAGGCACTCTTGGCAGGGCTTCTTGACACTTGTAATGCAATGCCCATGGTTTTCATCATAAGTGACACAGCATTTTTGAAATATGTGATACACAAAGGTAAAGTATAATGAGTGTACCACCCAGAAGGACTCACAAACACCTGAAAGCAGCAAGGTATGACCAAGTGAGAGGAAGACCAGTCTGTTGGATTACACCATTAGTTCTGAGGATTTTTATCACTTATATTCAATCAAAATTCAATTAATATGTAGCTGCCTGTGCAGGATACTGTAAATCTTGTCTTTTGTATTAAAGGTAGTTGTGAGATTACAAACCATTAGGAGTGACTTTTGTTCTATGGGTTTTCTATAATGTTCATGTGACTGTGTACCTTGCTTTTATTTCTTTTACAGATACAGAGCATGCCTAAAGTAATCAGCTTTGATTAACTTATTTTCTTTGAAATTAATTCTTCACAAAAGTTTTGCAGAGAAGACATAATTTTTCTCATGAGCCTAGATTCTCAGTGGCACAAAAGGCAAGCCAACCAGACATTATACCAGACCTAGAATTACGAGATGTGTCCCAGCAAAATTCTGCAAATTATACCACATTTTACACTGGACTCCTGCATGCCTCAAATCCACTTTTACCCAAAGCACCTACCTACTGTAATCACAGTGTTGTAGTCATGAGTGCACAGCATTCAGCCTGCTGAGATCTATTTCATGTTCCCAATGCATACCAGATACCAGACTGGTAGATTACTATATCTGTGTTCTCCTACCTGTCACTGGGAATAAATTATTTAATATACAGTTGCAGGATTAAGACTTGATTTTTTTTCTTTGGAAAGGAAAAAGCAGCATGGGTCTTACTAAATTTAATTCATCTCGCAACCCTGATGTCAGAACTATTTGACTTTCTAAAAATTTTAGACATAGCCACCTATCACAAGAATCAAAAAAATTTTTTATATATAAATTGATTAAATCACCAAGAGTGTGCAATCATCTTCTGTGGTGTATCTCAGATTGGAGTGGACAGTTTTGGGGTTTTTGTTTAACATATGCATATAATGATGGTAACAGAATGTTCCTGTTGAATAGGTAAACTCTTGAAGATGAGAAAAACTAGAATTATTAAGGCAATGCACACCATGTTAATTCACCTTTCTTGGGTAGCTTATAAAAAAGGCTTTGATTACAGATGTCATTTTTTTTCCATGGGTCCTCTGCCTCATCCCATGCACAGGATGTACAGATAGTCAATGAGCAGTGATCAAATGTAGTTTTTATTCTTGTTGTTCAATTGGCAGCTTCAGGCCTTATATACTGCACACTATTCAGACCCAGATATGAAGACAGAATTATTAAATTCCTCATGAGTTTTCCTATAACTATCTGCATCATCATAAATATTTACTATCTTACTTCTACAAAACCTCTGCTAGAAGAGAATATATTTCCATATGAGTTGTTTCACAACATACAGAGAAATAAAGCACAAACTAAAATTGAAAAAAATTCCTTAGCACGAATGCTCAATTTGAGATATTCCAAACTTAATGTTTTGGAATGTATGGCACGAAGTGTCCCTTTGTGCTCTCAGAATTGCTTTTCTCTTTCACTTATCTTGCAGCACTTTTGCCAATCCAGCACCAGAGTTCCAGACTTAATGTCACAAAATGAGAAAAACACAAGTAGCCAGCTGTTTAAAACCCAAGTGAATTGATTCAGTCAGTGTCCTGGATCTGCAGAATTCAGGACAGACAAAAAGAGAACTATGCTATTTGGATCAGTTGCCTGATTTTTAAAATAATCTTTTTTTTTCTTTAGCATTTCCTTGTGTCTTTCACCACACAACCTGTGTAGTCAAAGAACCATTCTGAAGAAAATCCTTAAGAATAAAAATCTCAATCTCCTTACAGTGGTGCCATCAGGCACTCTAAGTTTCTCCAACACATCAAGAGTTCATCAAGGAGTGCTGAGAACAGCCAAGATTTTTTGCTTCATTATTTTTTTTTTTGTATATTGTATGAAGAACTGTCTTTGGGGCACTTTTAGGGTATCTTTACTTATTGGACATCTAAGCACATCCCTTCTTTGGGAGTCTAGCAAGCTAGACTTTGCATGAAACATTGCACAGACATTGCATGAGATATAATCCCGTGTGAGCCTAGTGGCAAACTGTACTCTTCAGAGCTGTATCATGAAGCAGAAGCTTATTTGATCAACTAAGATTGCACAAGTAATTGTGGGCATTTCCTAACTTTTCAGTGCCTGGCTTTAAGAAGCTAATTTTTGTGTGGCTTCTATTTTCTATTTCTTGTAATGCAATATAAAACCTTTTATTTGTCATATGACATCATATTGATGTCAACGCTGGTTTTCAGCAAGAAAGCCAGCTTTCTACTTACACATCTGTCTCATCATCTACCAGTGCAATGGGGGACCATGAGACATTATCAGTGAGAGTCTCTCTGGGATTCTCTAAGCCATTTCTACAATAGTAAGTGTACTGGCAGATGCCTTGATTATTGTCCAACAAATATCTGCTGAGAGCAGAAATCTCTTAAGGCTCAGGAATTCCAGATTCAGTTTTACATTTTAGAGGACAAAGTGCTTCAGGGCTCAGATCTTTCTGACTATCTACCAAGCCAAATCTCCAACTTGGACTGTGTTACCTCCTGTTTGTCAGTGTGCCAGACCTCTGTGTTCCCCTTCTTCATCATCTCAGTATCATCACCCTAAGTGTCATCACCTCCGGATGCCTGGCTTTCAGCTCTACACGTTTTATGTCAGATTATCCTCCTTACAAACCAACACTCTTCCTCTCATATTCTCCAGTAGTTTTTCAAGCTATTATTCCCCTGATTCCCAACTAAATGCAGGTTATTTTTTTCAAACACGGTGAAACAACTTTTTCTCAAACTTAGAAACAACCAAGCTGGTCTTGCAGCTCTTCAGTGCAGGGAGAGTGAACCTGAAAGAAACGATTCTTCAAGGAAAAGTTTATACCAAGCCATTGATGTTTTGACACAGTTCTAAACAAGTGAAATATGGTAGTCTAAAGGGAAACATCAAACTAACTTGGCTGCAGGCAGCTGCTGGCTACACCTACCATAAATTGTAGTCCCTTTCACATAAATAACCAGGCCTGGAAACGTTGCTTTTTCATTTGCAAATACATCAATTTGTCTCTTCTGATACAGCTTTTTCAGGTCATCTGGCACCATAGGACCAGAAACTGGGCAAGCCTCCCTAGATGTGAATTTCTTCAGTGTGGGCTGATGTAGTGTCAGAACATGGCAAATGAAGGAAGTGCCATGGTTGCAGCTCTGCTGCTCTTTGGCTATTGACAGATCTTTGCTCCAGAGTCACTATCAACCAGCTTACTGTGAATAAGAGCCCTGCAGCTGCATTTAAATCTTTCAAGATAACATGAAGGTATCCACAAAGTAAAGGTTCCATCATCAATTTATGTCTTGTCCATCATTGTGGGCAGGAATTTTCTTTTTCTCCACAAAATGTTGATCTAGATATTTTCTGAAGGAGCATAAATACACCAATGCCAAAGGTGGAGCTCCTGGTCAAAAGGAATGCAATTAGTCCACAATTTATGAAGAGTTTTGAATCCAGATTTAATCAATGTGTATTGCTTAGATTTGTGTGTATAAAACGAGACAAAACCTGGAACATGCCAGGACATATTTTAAACATATTTTAAAATAATATGAGCTTGCTCCACTCCCTAATACAAGCACAAGCAGAAACAGACTAGTCATAGTCCCAGCTATGCTTTCTCATTTGAGTCCTCCACACCATATCTTGAATTGCCTTGCAATAGCTTTACATGGCAAATACAGGGAAGCCAAACTGACCTTTTGAAATTGCTGAGTTAACAATATGGATACACACAGAGAGCACAGCATGGCTAAACTACTTTTAGACAAGGTAATCGAAACAAAAAGGATTAGATCAAACTCAATTTATTTGAGATGGTCCAGCAGCCATGAGTCTCATCAAAAGAGAGGTACATGTCACCAGAAGCAGCAAACCCAAAAAGTGACACAACATTTCAAAAAGCTACTGTTTGGAATAGCAAAGATTAAAGTGAGGCAGAGGTTCCTTATCTGCTGTATCATGGTATCTGAAGACTAAAATGGTGCCATTTGAAGGCACTGTGGTATGCACACACACTCATCACCACGAGATGAGTTTGCACAGCTGATCAGTAGCAATGTGTCCTCTGGAAGATGCATATAAGTCCTTCTGGTAAAACTTAAGCTTTTTACAAGAATCCAAAAATATTGCATCTGTACTGCTTCATCAGCATTATCATTTACCATTGCCACTTTTCCATTAGTTCCTTTACATGGTTTCTGTCTGTGTGAGGGGATCTTCCCCTCTGGTGTATCTGCCCCATGGAGTAATTTTGCTGTATCAGCTCTTCCTTTTAAATCTCAGCTTGTTGACTAATTATCTAAGTTTCATTTTGTCATTATTCATGTGTGAAATCATATTATTTCATTCTGGAAGGCCTTTAGGGATACAGTTTTCATGAAAGGAACCTTCTGAATTCTTGAACCATATAGTCGATTGCAGCAGTGTGGCTACCAGTGACAGTAATTCTTCGAACCCTCTTGCATCCTACTGCTGTCTTACTGACCTCTTACCTATTTGGTACAGGCTGCCAAGATCCCTAAACCACAGTACATAAAAAGTACGATACATGCATTTTTCTGAAGTCAAAGTCAGGCAAAGCACCGTGAAATAAGAAATGCAAATAACAAGATATGAGACATACATTGTTCAACATAGCAATACATATGACAGCAATAGTCACATCACTGTGAGAGGAAAGGTGGTATAAAACAGCAACTGAAATCTACTGTTAAAAATTTGAGGAAATACTTCTTAATCATCTAATTGTTTATTTCTAGGCATGAAATAACTCAGACATTGACAAGAAAAATTGACGGGCGATTTGACTAAAACACATGCTGTTGATTAATATTTTATCCATTAATAAAAACTAATAAGCCAATGCCCACAGCAAAATACTTCTTTAAAGTTTTCCTTGTTTCATAATTGTGTGGAAAAGAAAACACAACTTTTATGAAGTTCTTCTACTCTGTTGTTATTTTACATTTATACAGAATATCTCATGGTTCACATTTATCATTGTCAGTGTATCTTGACTATTTATTTCAGTAACTAAATTAAATTTAATTTGCTAAATAAATTGGAACGTACAATTAAAATAACAGCCAGAGTCTGAGAGAAACCTATGAATGTCAAGGAAGTAAAAGCCAAAGCCCTTCCTCCAGCCTCTGATGTTTGGGCTCTCAAGAAAAGGAGAAGTCACTCTCTCTGATTGTTCAGGATATTTTAAAAATATATATCTATATAAGGGATAAGTCTTCACATTTCTTCTTTTGTCCACTTTTATTTAATTCTGCTTGAATTCAAATGCTAAAAATGTTCATTATGTCACTAAAGTAAGTACCTTGAAAGCAGCATGGCTTTTTGCTTTATAGGTCTATGAAGGAACAGTGCAGGCAAATCTCTTGGCATTACTTTTGAATCTCTGGCCAACTTTGAACTTGTTTGTATGTAATATTTTTAAGTCATAATCTGTATGTATATCTGGTGTGTGCTTTGTGGGGTTTTTTTCTATAGGGGTTGCTAGGCATGTGTGCAGCTATTTTGCTTTGTGCATACATCGATAACCTGAGGACATTTGGGACCATCTTTGATGTCATCCTGTTGCTGTTTGCCAGGCTGAAATGACCACATGGACACTTGGAACTTTGGAGAAAATGCGAGCAGGCAGAAAGCCCTGATTTGTTTATTTCATCCCATTATATACTTTTAGAAAGGTGATTGTGTATTGGAGGGTGGAATTCCCAGCTCTTAACCACATTGGTCAAACAGACTGCCAACTAACACTCTCCTCCCATTAAGAAGAATGCAAAAACAATAACAGTGTTTACAAAAAACAATCTCTTGTTTGTGTGAACAGAGCATGAGAAGTGAAAACTTCTACTTTAATATGAACACTCAGAAAACTAGGAAAACTCAGGGTGACATCATCCATCTCCAGGCTGACTCTGGGTGCTGCACCCCCAGAGAAATCTGAAGGCAGCAATTTTACCAGGCCCTGTGCTGCAATCCCATAATCCTGCCCACCAAATTTGGACCATGGGGCCTGGAGGTCAACTGGAACTGGGGAGTCTGTGGCCCAGTTTTCACCCTAAAAAAAGGACAGGTCAGGCAGAATCAGGCTCAGATCTTCCAAGTACAAATTTGGTAAAATTTAAAATGCTAAATTTACACTTTTGCCAAATTAGCATATATTTCCAACAACAATCAAAAAAAAAAATGCAGTGATTGAAAAATCTACTATGTTTAGTGACTACACCTTTAGCAGAGAAGCTGAGGAAGCTGTAGCCTTGCCTTGAGTGCCAGCCAAGGCACCATGCACTCACTGCCACATCCAGTGGTAGAACCCCAGCTACAAGGCAGCCCTCACCATCCTGCCAGCGGACAGCCACATCCTCTGCAAATATGCACCCACATGTGGCCCAAGAAGTGCAGTTTCTCAGTTTGTGTGGAAGACACACAAATGGAGTATCTTTCAGGTAAGAAAAGAGCATAGGTGTTTTGAGGGGCAGGAGCATCTATCCTTGTGCATTGTATCTAGGTCTGACTTAGGCTTTCAATGCAACAGATCTATGTAACTGTAAAGCAGACCATTGGATTTTAATTTGTTAGTGTGTGCAGAGCTCAATTTCTTCTGTCATTTAAAGCTGTAGTTCTGTTTGTGTCTAAGTCACATACCCATTGAGTCTGAGGCGTGTCTATTACAGAATGAAGATGGACAATTAGAAAGCCATACATCTTCCTTTATTGCCATAAAATATTCAAACAGAAGTCAAACAGGTAGCACTTTCCAGGCACAGATGGTTTTTCAAGGCAGGGTGTGTTGCAAAAAATTTACCACTGAGGCTATGATGCTGAGGAAAATGTCTCTCTTAAGAAGTGCTAAGGACATTTGAAAAAATTCTGTCACCTTTTACAATACTTTTTGTACAGTTACATTTGTGAAGTACATACATGTAATGTAGGTATTTATTTGTGCTTTAGATTCCATTGTTTATTCTACATGTCTTTCCAGAAAGACAAGTCTTCTATAAATCGCGTGCCATATCTGCCAATCCCATGGTGATGATACAAAAAGGCACTAGGAACCTCTACTTAGGTAACAATTTCCTTCTCCAAAAGTCTTGTATTGAATGTGTTTACTCTTTACTCTGTTTACTCTTCCCTTGAGCAGGACACGTTTGTATGCATCATTCTGTAGGACAATATCCTAAGAAGGAAAATCACTCTCACAAAGTTGCTTACAAATGGGTGTCTCTTTTGGCAGTACACATTCCTAAAAACTGTGAAGCCAAACTGCTGTGTAACAATCCCAGAGGAGGAAAAAATGATATTTTTATTGTGCTCTTTGCATAATTTTTATTCTGTAGCCTGAAGAAGTAAAAAAATAGCAGTCATTAAAATAAATCTAATTCTCTCTCAACATCTCTGCAAGGAGAGTTAGTGAACTTGTGCGTAGATCCTGACTTACTCAAATTAATAGTACCTGCTGTGACATACCTGCTGTGTGCTGAGCCTGTAGTGACTTAGGTTTGCTTGATTGAATCAGCTTTTAAAATCACAAGTTGTTTTCAAATTATCTGCTCAAGGTCAGTTTCAGGAGGCTCTCTTCCCTATTGCTGCTGTTCCCTTGAACTGTACTTCAGAGTCCAGCTTCCTGGACCTTCAGGAGCTCTTCTGCTTTGCTGTCTTTCTCCTTCGTTTCCTCCTCCTCCACAGATGTGCAACCAGCTGAGCAGTAGCAATAGCTTGTATCCCTGCCTTGATGTTCCTTGCTTTCATTCTGTCAATTGTTTGATATTTAAAAATCAGCAAAATCTTTGCTGCAGAAGCCATATAATCACTGTGTCCTGGGCATGCTATACACATTTTTGTTTGTTTAGTTACTTATTTGGTTTTAAAGTACATCAATAACTTTTAATGTCAACCCTATACATGATGGGCAATGAACCCCAGACATTTGAAGCTGAGGTGAGCAATCCATAGTCTTCTGACAGAGAAGAGGAGCATCTTCTTTTTAAGTATCACTCCCAAAGTGGGTTATGAATGGCTGTAGCCTCTACTGAGTTAAATATTTATTATAATTAGTGGATTGTGCTATGTAAGGCATGGGAGTACATAAATAGGCTACTTACTGCTGAGGTAACACTAAGTACATTAGACATTGTAGTGAATTTAGACTAACTTAGACTAGATATTCTAGTCACTACGGAGTTATTCCCACCACTAATGGGGTCAGGGTTATAAACAGTCCCATCCTAGCCATTTAGCAAGGATCTGTCAATATTGACTCCAGTTGTTTTTCTCATGAATCCCACAGAAACTAACAAAGAACTTGCTTTACAGAACATATGACCATCCATTTCTCCCTGCAAATCATTCTGTTGCAGTTAGACTCTGAAAGTTGGATGCTGCAAGATGCAAAATATCTTCCCCTTATTCAGAAAAATGTTTTCAGTAAATATTTAAAGTTGAGCATATAACTGCACCTAGTAAGAGCCAATTTTGTGTTTGTCTTCTTAAGCATATGTGAAGTCTTTTGGTGGGTTGTACAGGAAATTTCAGTAGTTTATAGGAGTGAATAAGTAATTATGACTTGAGTAAAGTTGAAAGAGTAACAAATCAGGACCTTGTCAATTATAATGAAGTCCAGGTCTTCTTCCATTCTTTTTTCACCTAAGAGAACATATCCTACTAGTTTCCTCTATCCTCCCCACCACAGGTTTCCTAAACAAAATAAAAAACCACATTCTTACCTATTTTTCTTTATTTAAAATACTCAATAGCTGTTCTTCTATGTCTCCTGTCTATTCAATGCAAGTGAAAACCGTAAAATGAAGTTGAGTAATTCTGGCACCCAAAGAAAGTGCTAGGAGACACTTCTGAACAGCCAGAGGACACAAAAGCACTGCTAGATTATACTCTTTGTCATTCCAATTTTAACAATAAGTATATTAATCACCAGCACCACTGAAGTTTTGTGTGCAATTAGCATTTCAACACACTCTCCCATGGCTGGGGTGGAGCAGTTTGCCTCCATTGTGAGCTGCTTTTAATTGTGGTGCAAGAATGGACAGCTCTATGATTGCATTTTGGAAACTGGTGGCAGTTCAGTTGTTAGAAGCAAGCTCAAGTTTCTTTGTTTGTTTGTTTATTTGTTCCTGTACTTGTGCTTCTGCTGTGTTAACTCATGGAAATTGCTTAGGGACAGATTTAAATCAAAACAGACAGTTTCCATTTTTGCTCTGTAACTGGTAAGGTTTGTTTAAGAGGCGCTGCTGCTGGAACATAAGGCACGTCTGGAATGTTTGTTTACTTGCTGTTCTGAGCATGTGCCCTTTTATTAGGAGACAGGGCTTTCCATGGTGCAAATCTTCAGTGCCAGTGGCTGAGCCTCTTTTAATAATTAAAATAATAGTGTATTGAGATGGGTTATTCTATATTTTTAAAATAAAAATGGGTGCATACTATTTAATGTCATGGCTTCAAATATTAACCTTGTGCCTTACTGGTCTCTTAAAAATCTCCACAAATTACAAAACCACACGGATGTAAATGGTTCCTAGGATTATGCCTCAGCAACTTGAAAATGTTTGTATTTCTTCTGTGCTGGGTATATTTTGCTTACCCAAGCGGACAAGTCCTTTCTGGTTAATCCTACCCAGTTCTGTGACTTGCCCATCCCATGGGGATTTGGTGCATGGAGGTTATTTGTTCTATTAATCAGGAGGTTCCTAAATTCTAATCCTTGGTAAAGCACTGGATTGCCATCTGACCTTGGCAAGTCACTTGACCTCCTTTTGCCTCGATCAATCCAGCTGGAAAATTGGGTAAAAAGCAGGACTTTACTGGAATATAGATGCTGCATCTGAGATGAGATTTCTTTTGCAAATACTAAAGTAACTCATGTAAAACTAAAAAAGGACCTTTGCTAAAAGGCAACTTTCTGGACTTTACTAATCTTTGTTACATTTTAAATTTGGTAGGAGGTTCATCAAAATGTCTTGTTTGACATAAGAGTGTATTCTGGTGGTTGAATGGCTGATGCAAGGGGTTTTGTTTAACTTGAAAGACCACATAGTTTTCTTGATTTAGCAATTTACATTGGCTTCTTCTTGATGTAGGAGGAATGAGGTAATGAAGGGACTAGACATGGGTATGATATCTGACTGAGACAGCAACATGCCACGGGCCAGATTTTCTGGCCTACTTTGCTCTGCTTCATGGTTCCTATGGGGGAAATATAGAAAAAAGGTAGCAGACAGTGCTTGCCTCCTGTTTAGGGAGGCAAAAAAGGCTTTTTTCTGAAATGGTCACCCTGGGATCAAAAGGAAAATGTATGCTCCTAAATTCTTCTGCCCTGCTATTGTTAGTTTTTTACTCTGAATGACTATTACTCAGTATTCTAATGAGGTAATTAGTAATATCTGCACAAACACATCATATTTCACTGGGGACTAGAGGTTCAAGTGCCCTCTTATAGCTTTAAGAGATTCCTGACTTTATATATAGAAAACCAAATTTGGCTCAATATAAGAGCTTTTTCTTGAAAGTACAACAAACCAGCAACAGAGACAAACATGATGGCATGACTGGAAATGACATCCCAACAGAGGATACAGATAACAGATAAGCACAAAGTCATGATGAATTGATCACCTGTTCCTATATATACTTAATAAATTCCTAGACATTTACTTGTTTATTTTTGTACATTATGACAATTACTATGCTCTTATTTACTTTTACAAACTCATTAAACACTTTACACCTCTCTATGATTTCAGGGAGCTCAGCCTTACTATCATCAATATTTTTTAATTCATGATACATATTTAAGTTATGAAATAGGGGCTCAAGCTTGCATGTAGGATGTTAGATTCTGTAGAAGAGGGGGGTTTATATCATGAGATTAATTTAAATTTGAAACAGAAAACAGAACTTAAATGAGGGAAGATCACGAAAAATGAAGTTCAAATGAAATGGTAGGAGACTTTGGAAAGCAGAACTACCAAATTTCACAAAAGTAACTGAGAAGGAATTAGTTATCTTAGATAAAGGAAGAGAACAGTAACTAAAAGAAACAATCAAAATTTCTTGTACTTTTTGGTGTTTTGTTTTCTTTTCTCCAGTTCTTTTATTTGTCTTTTATTCTTAGTGGCAAAGACTCATATTTCTTTGTACTAATTCTCTTTGACAACAAGTTGGCAGCTTCCTTGCAAAAATATGCAGGTGATGTTTTAGGCTGGCCTCACCCTTAGGAAGATAAGGAGCATGGGAGGAGTCTTTGTTTCTTGTCATGTAAAATACAGATAGGTGTTTCTCCTTTTTTTCCATAAGCAAGAATTTCTATTTATTGCACAGCACAGAGTACTCAAAATACACTGTGATTGGGTTCAGATTATTTTTCCATATGGCAGGTAACCTTTAACTGGTAAATGGGTGGTATGATATGGCTTTGAATGGCATCTCCTATATCATCTTCCCATAAAGCCCCACTGAATAAGTATCAAATAAAGAATATTTCTATCACCTGTCAGCCTATGCATAAAGGCATTAAAGTAGTTAAAAAATCAGCTAGGCATTTTAGAGAAAAAAAGTTTCAAAGACATAACTTTCCGGAAGAAAAATGGAATTTTTCTAATGGAAAATTCCAAAATTATAACACTCACATCTCAGAACAGGAAAAAAAATCAAAATTAATCAACTAGAAATCTATGACTGCTGTAATTAATATTATCTTCTCATTAAACCAAATATTTTCACTTTTTAAAATAGTAGATTTCAGTATATCAGAGTCAAATGATTTATTAGAAGCTTTCCTAAAAAATTCTGTAATTGCATCATAAATAGTTCTTTGACAAAGTATGAGCTGCATCTGCTGTCTGGTTGAGCTCTATTGCATATAATACAGTGCTAGGCACCATACAAGAGCAAATGCAGGAATGAGCTCTGCTTTACTGAAGAATTTGCAATGACAGGGAAAAAAAAGAGAGAATGTAACAGATAGGAAGGGGAGCAGATGCATCTTTGTTCCTTTCCCTGCCCATACCAGTCTCGTGTGTTCAAGTCTTCATCTCCATCTAGCACTTCTCCCTACCTTTGAATTCTAAGTCCACTTGTGAGTCACTCTCCCGTTTCAGCCTCGTTCAGAGCTTCCACCTCTGGGTAACTGATGTGCAGAGAATTGCTTTCCTGTCACTGCAAGGTGCCTCAGCCAAGGCTCTCTCACGTGCACGGATCTGGTATTCTGGTACTGGATTAGCTGTACAGACAGACAGTCCGGACAGAAGTCAGGCCTTTTGACAGCATCCTCTTTTTGTTCTCTGTTTCTTGCCTTCTTGCTCTACTGCACTGCTGGTGGCTCTTACACCTTAGCCAGAGTTTGTCTGACAGTAGTTACTGGGTGTACTTGCCCAGGGTATTCCTGAGCCAAATATTTACATGGGTTTAACAACATTTTCCTTCTTTCTACTGACACTCATCATTTATTTTTATCATGTTCCTCTTCTTCACTGACGCTACTATATTAGGGAGGGGAGCAGAATGTGTAAGCAGGAAGATGTGGGTATGGATGGTTATTCTTTCTGTGTGTTATGTGGTGGCTGGGAAATATTTTGCATTTGTCAATGAAATCCCAAGTCTCAGTCCTGTATTTTTCATTGGTGCTGAATTATTGAGGGGTGTAGTTACATCACATTTCCTTGACTGTTATTTCCTAAGGTTTTATTAAGGTTTAGGTAGTTGCTACTGATAATGTGTTGTGGTAAACAAAATGAAAACCAGTGAAGTTTATTGTATTTAACATGCACAGTGACTTTGAGTGAGAGCTGATGGTATTTGACCCTATCTGGGTTGGGCTTTGAGGAATTAACCAAGAAGTGAACTGTATTATTCAGCTTGCCTGTATTCCTGATAACCTGTCTGCATTCACTGTGTATCTGCATAGCCTTTGGACAAAATTCACCTTGTACTCAGGACTATTCTCAAAGAAAAAAGCAAAACACAACCAAACAAAACAAACTACCCTGGTTCCCTGGAGGGAAGTATTTTACACTTTCTTCTGGGCACACACAGAAAACAGTTACACGTTAGCGATGTCACGTTATGCAGAAAAATCTGTATTTTCTGGAATTGATGCAAGAGTTATTTCAGTTTTTTATTTTATGAGTAATTAAATAATTTATACTTGATTATGTGTCTGTATAAAAACATATTTGCCTTTTTTTACCTATCAGGCAGAACTCTCTATAAATGGTCAGTAAATCACACTGGCTTCTTTTTTTTTCTCTCCTTTTTTCTTTTTCTTGATCAAGCAAATAGTATACCAGTGCAGGGAAAATCTTACTGCCGACTTAAGATGGAATTCTTCCTTGTGCCTCTCTTACTTAGAGGCATGTCTCAGAGCATTGATGGATTTTGGGATCTTGTCCTGTCTCCTTCCCTTTTCAGGTATATTTCTATTTAAAGTCTCACTGTCAGATAAAAGGCCTGTATTTAGTGGCTTTGGCTCTAGAAGTTTCATCTTCTTTGAAAAAGGTGAAGGCTTCATATAAGAAGCAAGCAGATAATAGCTACCTCACGCCAGTTGTCTGTAAGGCTTAATTCTTAGGACCTCAAACAGTACTGGAAGTGGACTAGCCATGGGATCAAACCTTTATGCAAAGATCTCCCAAGATTCCCTAGAGGAAGATGTGAATAATGTTCAAAGCAAAACACTCACTCTGTGATTGTTTTTATTAGGTGTTATTATTTTTACTAGGATTACTGTTAGCATTCATATATTACCTTTCTTTAAAATCACTTCCATTGTACTAGAAGAGAGGTAAAAAGAATAGTGTCCTTTTCACCCAGCTCCCCTAAGGTGTTTTGAGACAAGCTGTGGTGACTAAAGAGGCAACATCATGTGAGTATTAGCATGATTAGGCTGCCATATCTTAGCTATCGTGTCGTTCCCAGTACTGTGGAGCCTGTATATTCCTGGCAGTTGCCCTGTGAAGGAAGTAGTTTGTGTGTTGATGGATACCATGCAAATTGTTCTGTCTGAAGGAGCTCTTGCACAATCAACCTATTTGAGAGGAGAAAAAAATAGATTCTCTCTGTCTGTGTAATGCTGTCACTCAAACCACACCTAAATATCAGTAGGAGACTGAAAGTTTGGGGAACTGTTGGTTTTGGCTAGCAGTTACTATGCAGAATACAGCCAGATCTTGAGCTCAGTGGCATGAGGATAAATCCAAAACTCAGCTGAAATGGCTTAAATACTCCAGGTTTACAACAAAGCAGTGTAGTCAGCCTGACCTAACTGTGCAAATGACCATCTAAGACAAAGAAAAACACTCTAAAATTATTTGTGCAAATGCTACTGAAATTCTGAGGAGTATTTTCTACTTTATATACTCTTCATTACCCTTTACAACAATTTAAAGAAAGCTACTACCATTGTCAAAGCAAATTAACTTGTTCTTTGAAAATCAATCTTCCTTTTTTTGGTGTATACTGCATATCCTCACACATTTTTTTTTGCCAGTGATGGTTTGACACGTTTTTATCTCCATGAACAACAAAGCCATGTATAATTCCATGCAATTGTCTTTTAAGATATGAAGGGGGAAAAAACCCATAATTTACAACACAAATATATTAGATTTTTATATAAAAAGCATCACATGTATTGATCAAAATGACTTTCTTTACAATATTTGATGCTCAAAAGAGAACTAATTGTATTACATGTTATAAGTACATATTATCCCGTTCAAGCTGTGCCAAACAGGAAAATTGACAAGAAAGCATCTACATTAGAGTCACACACTTCCAAGTTGTAATCAGATAACAGTCTCTTTATACTGAAGTGATATTGTTCTAAAGGACCTTTTCAGATGCCTTCTAATGGGAGTTAGGAATATTTTTATTAAACTTTATGTAGATTGGAAACACCTTCCACATATATCTTGCATTTGTGTACCTCTTAGTTTCCAGATATAGTTGTTAAGGATGCACAGTCTTTCGACATAATGAAACTGTTACTCATATCATTCAAAAACCTAAAGTAAGACAGTTAATCTAAAGCACGTCCATACATACTTATAAACAGTAGAGGATGAAAACAAAATTGTCATGTATGCATACACAGCGTATATATTCTATAATAATCTCTTCCTAATCAGTTTTGCACTTTATAAAACAATGTAAGAGAAATGACAATGCTGTCATTTGTATATTCTCTCTCAGTTCTCTAATGGAAAGCTTTTTTTTTTCCTTGCCAACTCATTCCTGACAATGTTAATGATTCACTATAAAGCAGCTTCTGTGCTATGATTTGTGACATTCAGGCTGGTTAGATGGGAGGACTAGGCAGGTTTCTGGGGAGTGTTTTGGATGCAGAAATGCCTTGAAGATAGCACTTTATTATATTTAGGACAAGTATGACATCCCACTTCAAGGAATAGGCCCCTATACATATTGAGAAGGGATTTCTGTGGTTTAAGTGGGGAGGAGGAGGTTAGTTTAAAAGAATGCCTCTGTGTTTTTTGAGACGACATAAAGATAGGAGGTAGAGAAATGGAGGCAGGAGGCAGAAGGATTATGGATAATGGAAGAATTTTGCCTGAGGGTATGTGCCTGCTTTGCCTATTCCTGTATAACTAGAATATTTATAATTCAAATACTTATCTTTAATAATTAAAAATGAAGGAATATTAAAGACAAAAGGTAGAGAATATTATGTACACATATGTAGGCATCATGCATTAAATCCCTACACTTGCAAAATATAGCAAGAGGTAGATTTAAAGGAGGTTAAAAAAGTGAATATTTTAAAATGTCTCAAAAAAAGAATTTCTAATTCACTCCAGTTCTGCCAGAAATGATACCCCTTACTTCTTATTTCTGCACATAACTAGTCATGGAGAGAGCTACTAAAAATACACTGCATGTTGGCTTGACATCAGCACATCAACAATTAAAAAGTGGATACAAATATTTCAGGTTTTCACAACCTTAAAAGTTTTGCTCATGATTTATGAAAACATAAGATTTACCAGGGCTATTGCATTTTGCTTTTACAGGACACTTAGTTACATAGCTTAAGTAAACTGTTAGTTGCAACAGAATGTAATATTCTACCACCTTCAGTAGCACCCTCTGATCTGCTTTCCACAGACAGCGAAGAAACAAAGAAAAACAGCCATTGCTGTGGATAGAGAAGAGTGTTTGAAAAGAGAAAGAGACCTCAAATATGCCCTTAGGTATTATAAAGCTGTCAATTACAAGCAGTAAAACAATACTAAGGCTGCAACAAATAATTTATAAAGAGAAAATTATACAAACAAATAATAACAGAAATTAATCCATTATCTTTGAATAATTTGAAAGATGCCATTTCAAATATTATAAATTAGCATAACAAAATCAAAAAGGTTACAGTTGAAGAAAAGGTTATATTTCAGAAACAGAAATCTTATACACCAAAATATGAGTAAATCAAAGATTCAAGTCATATTACTCACCAAAGGTAAAGTAGTTCAATTTTGAGGTAGCTTGGCTATATGAAATTGAATTTATGGATGATAGGTTAAACTAATGCTTGAAAATCAGAGGTGTTAATATTTACACCTTTGCTCATTACAGCAAGGAAAAGACTAATGAAGAATTAGACATCCAAGTGTCTTTACTCTTCCATCAAACAGAGTAATCTGTGGCTGAAAGTTATTAGAACCTGACAATAATAAGAACTATTCTTTTATATGCATATATGAAATAATATTATATATATGTTTTTAAATTGCTGCTTAAATGCTTGATGACAGATTTAATATATTTATGCTGATACCAAATTAGAACTATTGAATAAGACTAATGAAATCATTATTCCAAATGGAGGAAGCATTCATAATCTAAAAATATACTAGGAAAAGTAGTGAAATGCTATTGTTGAAATATAAGTACATTCTCTATAATCTACTTCATCAAACCCTGCAGATTTAGGTGAACCATGTTATCTACTTGGGGCTTTTGATAGACACCTGAAATATTACACATCAAATAAACATGTATGAAGATTGCAGTTTTTAAAGTATAAATGTCCAAACAAGAATTTCAATGTTTTGTGGGGTTGGTTGATTGGTTTGGTTTGATTTCTTTTTTTTCTAGAAAATATCAGGAGTTTTCTCTTGGGACATGAACCACCACCTGTCCTAATCAATGAAGTCATGTCATTGACTTCACTCAGATTTGACTCGCTGGAGAGAGAAACATGACAAAAAAATTTATTGCATTTTAGGACTTAGAGTGTGAGTCTTTACCTGGAAAGGGCACGTGTAAGTAATACTGGAATACAATGCCACAGCACTACCTGCTCCACGCCAAAGTGGCAAAGGCAGCACGCAGCCCTGGCGAGGGCAGTGGCAGTGGCAGGGCAGGGCGGGCCCGGGACAGCCAGCCTGCAGCCGTGACCCGAGGGCATCCCGCCCTCACCTTGCACCCGCTGCAGCACAGGCTCCAGGCAAGCAGAGCAGAGGCTGTCTGTGCCCACATCCTGTCAACACAGGTTGATGATGATGAGTAATAGATGGGAAAGATACGTGACGCTTAATTAATTACATTTGACTGCTATGCTTTTTTTTTTTTTTTTTTTTTTTTTTTTTTTTTTTTTTTTTTTTTTTTTAGTTTCTTTTTGCCATATGCATCTTAAGTTTCTAGTAATTATAAACTTTTATTTTTGGAGAGTGCTTTTGTGATGAGCTGTTGAAAGAAATTTCATGTTAGTTTATCCAAATGACAATACTACCTGTTTAGGAGCTTCGTATGGAGAGAGTGGTGTCTTTGGAGGTTTCCACTTTAAGACAAAACTTATTTTCTTCATTTGTGCACATCTATTCATTTGAAAAGCTATTATTACAAAGGAAAGGAAAGGATTTTTTTGAAAAATTGATACAGAACAATATAATAGATCAAGTAGAACAAAAATGAAAAGGTTTTAGACCTCATTATATTCTTTGAGGAAAACACAGCCCAGAACCCTTTCCTAAATTTGTATCTGCCCAGTGAACACTTTCATCAGCCTTTCTGTATTCCACACCATCTACTTCTTCAACTCAGAGAGATACCTCTAGCTCTTCTTCTTTCCAAGTACTTTTTCAATCATGACATCTTCTAAAGAAAGGTCACAGTTGAGCTTCACTCTTATGGCTGCTCCAACACACACCTACAAACACAAGAAAAGAGAATTAAAAGAAAAAAGTATTAGTGAAAAAAATGGGGTTTGGTGTCTTGAAGTAGAAAGAATAAGTTAAGTCCAAACAAACCCACTCTTTCCAATATGCAAACTTGTGTGGGCTAGCTTCTCCTTCTTCCTTTTATTTTTTTTTTCTTTTAATTAGCCAAAATGTTAAGGAATTAATGAGAGTAGAATGAAAAACAGAAGAAAATAAGCCTGTGTCAGCATGCATGGAGGAGGAATACAGGAGGTGAAGTGATGTATCCATGAATGAAGTGAATATCTAACTTGTCTATCTAACAGCTGATGACAAGGACCTGTTTGGCTGCTTGAAAAGCATCCTGTCTACAATCACAGAAAGGAGGAACTCAGTAAGTGCTGAACTAGACAGTGAGCATTTAGTAGCACAAATGTGATTTTATCAATGCCACATAGGATTGCAGTGGAGTGACAGAGCAGGGAAGATGAGCAGTAGACTGCAATATCTCTGGACTTCAGTAGAGACTCCAGTTAATTAACAGTTAATGTTCAGGAGAATTATAAACTGCTGGCAAACAGTTGGTAGCACTGGAACAAAAATTATTGCTCTCTCAAAAATTTCGTAATCTTTACCTGCTAAACCTGCTATCTTGTGAGTATTAAATACTTCAAAAATTGTTGTCTGAAATATGCAGTATTTGTCTGGGTGAACCTTTTCTTATGGTTGTTGGCCACTTTGTAACATTCATTTATGATACACAAGTAGAAGATAACTTATTTTTAAAAATGAATAACATAGCCTCTGCCTGAAGTTGAGCTTTTAACATGTTCCATAATTATAACATGGAAAACACCATTATTTTAAAATTAGGTGGTTACAGATGCAGCAAGTGGCTGTCTTTGTGAGTTCACTCAACTACATGTTCTCAGATATCTTCTAAAAAATCCAGCCTTAAGAGGACGTGAATAAGCCTGCACTGAGATGGGTGCAGTCTGTTCTGAAATTCCTCTTCAGTATTATCGCATCTTTTTTTTACGTGTCATGCTGCTGGGTTGAGAACAGGTGATGATGTATTTTAAGCTCTTCACTGTGGCTTGGAAAAATTGTGGTCAAGTACCACCTAACAGAGACATCCCACAATATGAAGGTAAGTTGCTGAATATAGGATTTACATCCTCATTTTTGTAGTACAGCTGCTACAAGAGTTTGATGTATGCTCAGCAAAGCAGTTTGGTCCAGTAGCATGTCAATGTCCCCAGCTGCTGTCCCATGGCTTAGTAGCAGTAGTAAATATTTTCATGCTGAATCATAGTTGTATGAATATCACCTCCAGAAATGAACAAGAATCTGGGTATACTCCTCTGGTTATCCAACTGCATGTATGAGGGTAATCTTTGGTTTGGCAAAAAGGGTGGGGATCTGCCATGTCTGTACTTGAGCAGTGCTCTTGAGAACTGGAAGCAGAGAGAAAACTACATGGCTATAAAGTTCTGCAAAAAGAGAAAATGTATAGCTATTAAGGAGGTAGAAGGAGCAGAAAGCACAGGTAACTGTAATTACAGAATACAGGTAACTGTACACAGAAGTTCACTAATCACATATTTATAGACCTGTCCAGGTATTCCCAGCAATTTACATCCAAGCCTCAAAACAAATGCAATTCCCCACACTTTCAGGAGAGTTGGTCTGCTCAGACTTAGTTCATATGACTGGCATGTATAAGGGTAGAGGGTATGAGAGTATGGATACCTACATATGTGTAGACAGATCCTCAATTCATACACCAAATTTTATGCCAGAAACCACTGATGTCTAGAATAAAAATGAAGGAAATTGGCAGGACATCATGGATTCCAAGATATTTATAAACTTGGAAAGCTTTAACAATGTAAAGCTGTGTTAAGATGGAGCCAACTACTGAGAATGCTGGCAGCCTGGAAGCTAAAAAGCTCTGTATGTTCATCTATAGTTATGTTTGAGCATGTTTCAGCATATTTGTGCTGTTCTTGTAATATACTAAAACTCAAAGTATCTCTCTCAACCTGTCAAGAGCCAAGTCCATTGTTGCCTTTTGCTATTAAATTTCTGTTTTTCCCTTTCACTATCTCACACCCAAACTCTTAATTAATGCTGTGTTTGTATAAAAATTGAAATTGCCTAAAAAATTGTGTGTTGACCAACGGAACATAATAGTGCTTTCACAACTTCGACAACACTTGTTCTTGATAAAGAGAAGAAAACCCCAAAGTCTTAAATTAATAAAAATTCCTTAATGTCATTATCATAACATTGAAACTAACTTCTAAAAAAAACATGCCAAAAAACAGCTGAGTAATTATGGAAGCCTGTCCAATAGACAGCACACAGGCACACACACTTGGGATCTTCCATGTGGTGACAAAACAGCTGAAGTAGCTGGGAAGGCTTTAGGTTTGCATCTAAAGTGATGTTGCCCAGGGCTAGAACACAGTGTATATGCTCAGACGTGCAACTTTCATTCAAAACAGAATGTGTGTAAGGAATTAAGGCACCAAGAGACATTAAAAAAAATTAAAATATTTAGTTACCTAATTGCCAATGCTAGTCCAAGTAATAAACAAAATGTGTTAGATACACTAATTTATAGAGAGCAATTATATATGATTAATACCACATCCAATGGAATGATTCATACCACTGGAATGTTAAAATCACTGGCTCTGAGCTGTTAGCAAGGAGAGGGATACTACAGGAAAAGCAGTGGATGATATATACAAAATATAGCATTATCTGGCCCAAAACTACTGACAAAGTAAAACAAAAATATTTACAATGCTTATTGATCAACATATTAAATGATAAATCTTGAGATGGAGTAGTGATGCAGAAGTTAGCAGCAGGCTACCAGATTGAATTTAGGAAGAGGATGAACAGCTCTTAAAAAATTTATCTAAAATGGCCAGATAGAAAAATTGCATTGTGAGGATGTTAATCAGGATAATATGCAGGAAATTTTACCCACTGAAAGATCCTTGGCATCTCTGAAAACTCTGGACAACCTTCTAATAGAAGTATTTAAAGAAATTCAGGAAAGTTCAAGAAGTAATTTTGATCTTATGGATAAAGAATGATTTACCAACTGTTATCAAGGTATTAGTGGGCAAAGTATAACTTTCTATTTATGAGCAAACAAGCTGCAGTTCCATTCTGTAGTCAAACAGCCAGAGGTATGTCAGGAGTGATATATCAGGCTGTATTTTTCTTTCCATCTTGTCTTGTCTCTGAGTTTGGGCTCCCAGCTCTTGCTGGTTTCAGAACTCAGTAGAAGCCAAGAACTAGGAAACTACCTTTCTCCAGATCTCATGGCTCAGAGTTTATGGTGCTGGACCAACCCTGCTGTGTGACACTCTAAAACCTCTCCGCTTATCACTCACTGAGGGGGGCTCACCCCTGGTGCAGGACACACACACATACAGGTAAAGCCAGCTTGGAACAGATTTGAGAGGAATAGAGTGTTTAAAGATGGATGCCTATATAACTGGAACCTGGTTAAAAATAGCTTGTGGATTTCTGAAAAAAGGAAGGAAGGTGCGGAAGGTGCGGAAGGTGCGGAAGGGAGGAAGGAAGGTGCGGAAGGAAGGTGCGGAAGGAAGGAAGGTGCGGAAGGAAGGAAGGTGCGGAAGGTGCGGAAGGTGCGGAAGGAAGGAAGGAAGGAAGGAAGGAAGGAAGGAAGGAAGGAAGGAAGGAAGGAAGGAAGGAAGGAAGGAAGGAAGGAAGGAAGGAAGGAAGGAAGGAAGGAAGGAAGGAAGGAAGGAAGGAAGGAAGGAAGGAAGGAAGGAAGGAAGGAAGGAAGGAAGGAAGGAAGGAAGGAAGGAAGGAAGGAAGGAAGGAAGGAAGGAAGGAAGGAAGGAAGGAAGGAAGGAAGGAAGGAAGGAAGGAAGGAAGGACATAGAACAAAGCAGAAACTTGGTTTCAAAACTAAAAACTGTTTCTATCAGGAGTCAAACACTTTTAAATACAGAGAGGAAATGAGACATTGATTATAGTGGATTAAAATTAACAACAACAGAATGCAAATAACTGAAATATCTGAAAACTCTGTCCCATGGTGTTCATAAAAATATTACTGCTGGTTTTGTAGTATATGAGAAAAAATAGTACCTGGAGATGACAGATCCTTACTATTCCACAAATGTAAAATTATGAGTCTGCAGAAGAGGAAGAAGAATTCAATATTTCAAATATTTCTTTTCCAGAAAGAATTTTATTTTGCATTTCATAGAAAAGAAAAGTAATATCCATTTGTGACAATAGACAGGGCACTGTCCAAGACATTGTCTAAGAAACTCCACAAGATAATAGTGTTGGCATTTAACAAACCAAAAATTAATATTTGGCAACATCTATAAAAGAAAAGTCCACATGGCTCTGGCTGACACTGCTAACATGAATCTTGAATTAAGTAATGGTAATAAGGTGATATAACCAGTGAAGAATTGAAGGTGATAGCATAATGTAGAGGAATGTGGTCATGTGGAAAACACTCCATCTTCATCTGCTTTGGTGATAGTATTATAGGTTTGACTGTTAAATACACCTGCATCTATTGTTGTCAGAATAAAAATCGATCTCTTTGCTTAGTGAAGATAAAATATAACATATTACTAGATTATAGTCTTCTAGCAGCAACATGAAGAGACTATTCCTAATAATAGAAAAGATTCTAGTCCAGCACAGAAAGGCATGCTAGGAGTAGTTTGAAGATTTTGTTATATAAATTTCATTTAGATAATATATATTAAAAGCTATGTTTATTAAGTTGTGGAACTATCTATTTGCAACCTTCAAAACAAAAGGGGAAATTTCCCAAATGCACAGTATCTTAAACAGAAATATGAGTCTAGTGTAAAAGTTAGGTGGCCCTTTTGTTGAATGTCATGTCTTCTGGCCTTAAAATCCGCAAAACTTTCTATTAAAACCAAATGAATTTTGCCATTGGCTTCAGTAGGAATAGTTCTTTTATATGAAAAACCTCATATAACTGAGGATAATAACATAGGATTATTCAAGATGGAGCTAATGGCCAAATATTGAGCTTTTTGGATTTTGAAACCCATTTATAGACTTTAGAAATTTAATTGTGTCCATAATTAAGCCTCCTTATTTTTATTTAGAAGCTACTGACTTCTGAGCAGCAGGACCTATTCGTAGAAGTAAAAATGTCTTTTAAAGGTAGAGAAAAAGGCAACCTCAGTGCACACACTCTGAACAGAACACTAGAAAATATACAGCCAAGTATAATCCTATTCCAGCAGCAGGGAATAGGCAATATATCTACTAAACAGGGGGCCAAGGTGTCTGCATTGATGCAGATAAACCCTGATATCTCACACTTGTGACTTGCCTATATTACCATCCTCTAACAGTCATGCATCATAGCCTAAATGCATGAAGATAGGCCAGAAGATCTAGTCAGTGAAATAGACTCAAAACCGTTACTTCAACATATAATGTCTCAATGAATTTTCCCAGATTCAACAGAGGGTTGACAAGGGACTCTAACTCCAATAGTTCCATAACTTCAGAATTCAGTGTTGACACAGGGTCATCAGTTGGGTTATAAGACCATTCTTACCAAACACAGGAACAAACCTTTTATTCTTCTCTTCATCCTATTGTCAGACTCAGAAAATAATTTATGTATTTTTGTAGTGCATGAAGAAGTAAGAGCCAACTTTAACTAACATTTTATCCTGACTTTCTTTTAATAATAGTATGGAAGTAGTTGCTCTATGCCAAATTACAGACCACGGTTTGAATGAAATCTCTCTACCTAGGGATTCTTCCCACCTCTTCATATATTTGCATTTATCTTCCAAATCTATTTTAATGAGCTCTATATAAAATGAGAGCTCATACTTCTCGAGCCTGATGAACAGGTAATTACTGTTTTGATTCCCATGAGAGGTCTTTGAAAAGCCATCTTGTCATGGAAGTTAAGGGCATAATGTTTTAATTGTAGGTAGGAGAGTGGGGATAGTGCTTAAGCTGAATATTGTACCATGTAACCATCGTCCAAAATATCTTTACACAAATGACCTATCAATTGTGATTCAGCTTTCACCTGTATGTTAAAGTGAGGTTAGATTTTTCTGCCAGAGTCTTGGTTATTCTCTTTCTCTGCTAAACTAAAAGATGGTTTTAATATTTCTCTGTTTCATGAGTTTTGAATCAGACAGAAAGTAGTATGCTCTTCATGAATATTTAGCTCCATTCTTAATTTATTATCTGATGACAATTAAAAGGACCACCTACATTAAAAAAGGTAGAAGAAAATTATCCTCTTCGACCAATTTTTTTGGTGTTGATGAAGTGCATTCAGGTAAAAATTTCATTCCTTCCTGTCCAAACATGCCATGGGATTCTCATGTTGCTGGATATTGATCCAAACATGATAGTTCCAAAACCTTTCCCCATACACTAGCTATTTGACAGCTAATGTCTTGGTGCACCCAAGGGTAATGGGGGCAAAAATTCTGCCTGTCCTGAGGCACAATGTCCCTGGGATCAGTGGTGCAATGGGAAAATTCTGTATCAACTGTAACAGCAGTGGAGTAAAGTCCAAGTTTTCCACAGCAAATAGAGCTTACCAGAATTGTTTCATTTCTATTTTTCCACAGGGAAAAAAAAAAAAAAAAAAAAAAAGCGCATTTTCAAGTCTGTGTCAGGCAAGAACTGGGAAGAGAAACCTGGCCAAAGCAGGGATTTGGATGCCCAACCTGGAAGGAGAGAAGCTTCCAGCAGAGACAGGCATGTGACCTTCCTCCTGAAAAAGCACCTAGAAGTGGAGATTCCTACAGTTAAATTTTTATCTGTCCATTCTGGAACTGATTAACACCTAGCTTACTGAACTCACATGGTACCATACTTAGTTTTTGGCAGATTAAAAGAAATAAAACTAAGAATTCATGTCAAGTTCACAATACCTGCTTAAGCAACAAAATGAAAGAGATTATTCCATTGAACCCTTTATAAAGAATAAAATAGTTGATCTTTATTTAATATTCTATTTCACTTCAACATGTATCTATTTTTGATTTTTGAGGGAAATAACTTTTCTTTAAAGGGAAGTGAAACAAAATGTTTTTCCTCAGATTAATAGGAACCTTTTGGTTGATCCAAAATGAATGTTTTTCAGTCCACATTTTAGAAAAGAAAGAAATAATAATCTAGGTTGAAATTGATCCAGAGGGTATATTTTTTCAATCTTTTTCTAGCATGAAGCTGAGAAAAGTAATTTGACTTGTTCAGTTCTGTACAGAGGTACAAATGGAGCCTGCAGAACAGAGAGGTGTTCAGCATCCTTGAAAATCAGGACATTAAAATGATGGTTTTACCCTATTGATCTTAAAGAGAAAGGAAATTGTACAATAAATACATTTAGAGATGATACCAAAATAGGAAGGACTGGAAATAGCAAACATCAGAGAAGCTTAGAAAGCTTTAAAATGAATACAATTTAATGTGGACAAATGTAAAATAATATACATGGAGAAAAAGACTATCTGGCATAAAATCAAAGGAACATTCTATAGGAAGAACAGTAATGTGGAAAAGATTTGGGATGAGATACCATATTGGACATGAGGTTTCAATTTAACAATGTTGCACAAGTAGCAGACCTATTCATGGAAACAAGGAAATAGGAATTTAGATTTTGATTAGCTTATTGCTAATGGTTGATGAGGTGTTCTACATCTTATCATTAGCCAAATTCTGTACTACTTGGAGAAGTCAATCTATTCAGAATAACCTTCAAAAGTTTTTTGTGTTACATTACATTTTGTAAATAAATTTGTCTGCTATCATGTTCAGTATGCTCAGCACGTGTCTCAGAGACACTCCAGGAAACGATGACAGAAACGAGTATTACAAGGTGTGATCTATTTTGTGAGAGGCTAAGGGTACTTCATGGTTAGAGCTTAAGGAAAAGAAGTTATGATAACAGTCTGTAAACATTTAAATGGCAAAAGTCCAAAATGAAGGAAAGATGATTAACTGAGTTTGGAAATGGCATGTTAAGGAACAATAACTTGAAAGAGGAGAGAAATGTGTATATAAAAATTAAAAACAAAATGTAAGTTACAAGGTCAATGAGATGAAGGGAAAATTTACCCTAGAGGTAGTTAGTGCATGATATCTACATATGCTTCAAAGGAGATTTGATAAAACCTCAAAGGCTTGTACAGAAGACAAGCTTCCCATGTAGGGCATTGGACTATTAGCCCCAAAAGATTATATTCTTCACTTGTTCCAGACTTGAAGTTTGTGTTTTGCTGTGCTCCTTTGAAAATTTCTAAATTTCAGATTCCTTTTTGTATTTGCAAATCTGACCAGAAGATGCTTTTGCTTTGTTAATATTTTTCAAGTTCAACATCGTAAGGCTTGACCTGAAAAAAGGGAAGGGCTGGCAGGCACTGTTGGGTTTATCTGGTTTCTGCTGGGGTCCTCCAATACACCCTTGACCAAGCACAACAGGCGAACATCTGAAACCCCAAAAGTCCAGGGCTGACAGTTTCAGAACCTTGATGGTTTTGTTGATAGGTGTTTCAGTTAATGAATCACTCTGTACCAAGAAAAACTTTCAGAGCTTTTTCAGATACAAGAATGCACCTCAGAACAAGTTAGCTTTCATTTCACAGGTTCAAGGGGTTTTCTGCAACAGTACATACTTTTTGTTTCCAAATGAATATGGAGTTTCTGAAGAACAGTACAGAAGTCAAGAATAAAATTTAAAAATAATAAAAAAATAAAAGCTAGGAAAAATATTTTAGGTTTCTTCCCCATCATACCCCTGCTCAATCCAAGCCTTGCCTGCAGGGATTTTAAGACAGAAATCACATGGCTAACATTAAAATCTTGTTAAAGGATTAGGGGCCATGTCCTGAGCCAGGGTAAATTGAATACAGCTCCATTGACTTCAGCACAGCTTTACCCTTTCACAGCACTTGAAGATCTGACCATAAAGATGTCTTGGGCTGGTTTATTACAAGAATGGATAGGTATGTTCACATTTGAGTTCTGGCTCCAAGTTTTCTTGGCCTGTTATAATTGTCCAGTTCTTGGTAAAACTGAAATAAAAAATTACACGCAGAGTCCAATACCTGAAAGAACCTTGCAAGGTAGAAAATTCAAGAAGGAAACTTGCCAAGCAAAGTTATGTTGCTTCATTTTTTTACATTATGCCACGTATTTTAATTGCATCTGCATACACTTCTTTTATAAAATGATTACCTTATCTTGTGTATTGGCTAGAATGAGGATCCTGTTCTGTTTCCTTTTATCTTTTCCACTCCATGTGTGGGTCTCTGCCTAATTTGTAATACTGCCTTACATAAAATACACAAATTATTCATGTCTTCATGAGCTTTTCCGTAGTGACTCATTAATTATTTTTATTGCATCTTATGTGAAAAATATTATAATTCCCTTTCCACAGATGAGAGAACTAAGAGTAAAGGAGCACGGACTGTTTTGGGCCACAAAGCAGATCCGTGGCAGGCCTAGAGCTCCTGGCTCCTAGCTTGTATTTATTTGTTCCAAAAAATGAGGGCTAGACATATCCACAGCTTCCAGTACATACACTGACACTTATGATAGCTATTTCAGAAGTCAAGACAAAAATACTGCAATGGGAGCATTCAACTAATGACAAACACAGTGGTCACCTGTGAAAACATTATCTTAATGCTACTTACAGAATTTCTGGGATAGCAACAAATCTAAACCTTTCATAGTCTACAACTTAACCACTTGATTGTACTTCCTGTTTATGACATCTCTTATTTTATACAACTCTTTACACAACATGATGTAGGGCTTCCAGCAACAGCCTCTTTGTAGTGTGAGGAATCTTTGACAAGTGCCTGGGTTTGTCATGTAAAGTCTGAAAGTACTGTGAATTTGTTATTATTCATGAATGTGTGTTTTAATTGCTTTAAAATTAATTCTTGAATTTCTGAGTCTCTGGACTGTGCCACCATCTTGCAAAAGAATGAAATAATATGTAAACAACCTTGCTCATATACTGGAATCTGGGGTGCTTCTACATAAGAAAGTTCCATTCTACTTGATTAATAATATACAACAATAATATGCAGTGTAAGAGGAGAGATTCATGACAGATTATTTCACAGTCTATCAGACACACACATCTCAAAGAAATAGTTGGTCTGGTTTTCTCCAGGGAACTCAGTTAAGGACTGTATCTAAAAACTTTTTCTTTATTTAAAATGTGTATTTATGTAACCAAATTAAAGTAAATGGAAATGTTATTTGTATGCCTTTTGATCTAAACATTTTATTTTTGTTATGATAACAAACTTATAGAGTCACAGAACATATCAGTCTTCTGATAAACTCATTTAATATAGTCCATTATAAGGTATTGACACTTCTCCAAGGCAGAGATTGAAGAGTTATCCTGCAAGAGTATCCAGAGGATCTGTGTACTCATTTGATCAATCATGTTGGATCCACCAGGATCCTATTTTGTCTTAGCCTACTCAGAGCTTTTACAGGAAACTAAAAGAGACAAAGACCTATTTAAATACAAAGTTGCATCTTTTTTTTTTTTCACCTGAGAATATGATCTCTCCTGTGTTAGAAGTATTAGAGTGCTGAACATCATGAGAAAGGTTGTGTTTACAGCACTTTTCTCTGGAACTAGAACGGAAAATGTCACAAGATCTGAGAAGAAGCATGTGCTTGGGAAATTTTCAGTCCAAAGGGGCAGATTAAAGATCTTCAGGAGATTTTTCTTAAAAGATTCTGGGTAAGCAGATGAACTTTAAATATGTACTTGTATACCACACCTTGCAAGGTTAAAGCTGGAGGACTGGAAATCTTTGGTCACATTGATCTCACCAGCACAAGAAGATGACTCTCAAGTATATAATAGATTTAGTTGTTATATGGCAATGCAGTTTCCCCAAATGTTGTATTTCAGCAATGAATTTCTCCAGGTGTTGGATTATCAGAATGGATATTCAGGTGATTTCTAGACAGCTCTGCTTAGACAGGAATCTTTTCACCTGCCAATTCAGATTGGGTTTTTTTAGCCTAAACCTTTTTAAAGGCAGACCACATGACACAGAAAATATATTGTACCCCTCAGGTAGAGTAAAGGATGCATAGCAGCCACTATAGAAGCAGAGACACTAGACAGATGGATGGACACATATACTCTTACAAATACTTGCTAGCATAGCTCTGTTAATCTAAAGGTCAGAAAGCAAAGAGCAATCCAGAACATCAACTTGGTTGTGGATACTCCTCCCCAGAGGACATGTTTTTCAAGACTTTCTGAAATCAGCTTGGCAGCTTATGAAAGTTGTAATCTTGCTCTCACATCTCATGCAAAACCACAGGAAATAATATTCGTGTTCCTCACGCCAGAAGTCAAGACACACATAATCAAGCATCATGTAGTCACTTAATATAAAGTGTAGTCAGGAGGCTTTGGCTTGTTTTCTGTGGTCAAACAATATGTGTGAACACATTGTTTGACCACAGAAAAGCCTACAGACTTTTTTTCGCTTGTAAAAATTATTTTTCGTTGTCACCATCACAAAGGTGTTTTCATGATTCACCCCTCAAACAGCTACTTTTCTGAGAACATTCTCCTTTCTGATGGCTAGCAATTGCACATTGTAATCCTTCTGCATATGTGCTTAATGTCAAAATGGGATAGTACTGCACTGTCCGGAAACAGTACTGTAGGACTGTTTCCCTTTGTATAATCTACTTCTCTTTTTGTTTTTTGGACCATTTTACACTTCCCTTACACTAATATAAATGCATCAAAATGTAAAAGTAGATTCTGAGCAGAATAAATTCTCCAATGGGCAATTTACATTCTCACTCCTGCAACTGCTATATTTAGCAATAGTTAGAGAAAATAAGAAATTTCTGAACAAAAATGATTGAAGCCTGATTACAGCAAAAAGCTAGATTATTGTGTAGGGCTGATTTTTTAGACTATGTACCCCTTTCAAATTCTAAAAATGAATGTCTATTTTAGACATTTGTAAGGCATTTGGCAAGCACTGCTTAGAAGATGATATTGAAATTTGATTTTAAATGTTTGAAAAGCCTAGTAGGTCAGAAACAGAAACCTATCTGAAGAGATCAGCCTCTGCTCGGTGGGACAAATCTCAAATGATGCAGACAACAGGAATTAATTTCTGGTAATTTCCACAACTGTGAATTTAGATAAGACAGGTTATTGCAAAGTATTAATTATATGGCACTGGCAAAGACTAGGGTCTAGTTTGGTTGACTAAACCCTTTGCATGGCGATTTTGTATATTGCCTGTCCAGAGAACACCAGTTCTAATAGGCAATACTAATGTTAAAAAATCAGTGTTATTTTGGGTGTTGTCTTAATCTCAGTTCTGTATCCACAAATCTGAAGGGCTTGATAGACTTCCAAGAATAAAGGTGAAAGGTTCTACACATTCAGATCATTTTTCTTCTTCGTATCAAACCCTTTTTTTGCATTGTCCTTTTTTCTTAGGATTCTGTATGAACACTCTGGAAATCTCAAGGGCTCCTAAAGAGAAAATGTAGAGAGTAATCTCTTGGAAGGGGCAAAATGTGAGACACAATTTCCTCTGATTCATCCATGTCTATTGTGGAAAACATGAATCCCAGGAGACAGCCAGGGGCTGGGGAAGCTTGAGAATGAATTGGGATGTAGCATTATTTCCAAAGTATGGAGAGAGGTGCCAACAGTTTGTAGCACAGGTAAACACATGTGATCTATCTCCTGGTTTTGAATTCTGGAATCCAGCGTGTCCGAGACATTTCTCCAATCTATTCCACCAGAGAGCAAGAAAATGGTAAGGCTCACCTGCGCTGGAACAGTTCAGGAGCCTTTTGTACATGGAAATCCTGTGGGAAATATTGTCCCTTTAGCATCTTCTGTAGAGTTTTTACTGCTAGAGGGGACAATCGGGCCCCAACATATTACATACAGATTTTCCATTTAATCTCATTTCTACAATTATTTGTATCTCTCCTCCTGCATTTATTCCAAACAGACAAATGTATCTTCCTTTGACTGCTGTGTAAAAGAATGTTCCTTTTCATTGCACTAATGCCTAACCTTCAACCATCAAGTTTTCCTTATAAAATAAAAGTGTATTTAATCCAGGAAATTACAAATAAATTAAACTTTGCGTTAAATAAATGATTTTTTAAATTACTGCTAGCTATTGATTTACTTTCTGACCTGATTTTTCTAGCTCAAAAATTCATTTCCATGCTTGGTTGGGAATATTCATTTAAACCCTAGGGTTTGGTCTACACTAGGGAAATTTCTCCCAAATTTTTAGTGGTTTTAGAAGTGATTTGCCATTGTAGCTTTAAAAATGTTTGGAATTGTTGCTCAGGCTTGATTTAGTTGGTATAAATTAAGTCTGAATTTTTTGGTGCTTCATCTAAACAGGAACTTGAACTGGCTTTTAAGCAAGAATCCAAGAGCCCATATTAAGAAGTAATGACTCTCCTGGGAGCTTTGAGTGGCACTGAACCTCTGTGCTCACAGCTTTCCACTTTGCTTCCAGTGTTCCTGGGAATTTGATCATACTTCCGTGAAGAGGAGGTGTTTCTTAAAGATGCTGCTCTTAGGCCCTAAACTCATCCAACATTTGATAGGAACAACTTGCATGCATTTTAACACAGTGTAGGAATTTATGAATTTGTGTCCAATAGACAGCTTCAACCACTGAGTAATGACATGCAGGAGATTTCAGACTGTCTAGGTAATAAAGTCACTACTATTGAGGTTCTGCATTAGGTCTTCAAGTAAATTTCTGTTAAATTATAACATCTGTTAACATGCAAGCAACCTGTAGCCATATTTCTTTTGGTGAATATTTTTCTAATACATCAAAAGTAATTTTATAGCACCATGGATTACTGTGATCAAATAGCTGTTGCTCTCAAAAAGTCTTCTGTTGTAAACTCAACAAATTTGTTTGCTTTTCTATTAAGAAAAAATAGCTTTTCTATTAAGAGAAAAAAAAAAGGAAAAAGAAAGAAAGAAAAAGCCTTCTGCACATTCTATATCATGAAAAAGATAGTTTTTCTTTAATACCCTGAAAGCATTTAGGTAACTGCATTTCAGTGGGCGTAGATGCAAGGTTTCTGTTAAATAACAGCTGTATTTCCTGGAGGGGAGGTCCTTTTAATAGCAAAAAAAAAGTTTTTAGAGCAGGCATTTAGGCTCTACTTTCTCCAGTAGATGTCACTTGCAGTACATAATAATTCATGTAAAGAAGTCAGAGTATATAGAAATGCATTGCTTTCCCTGAAATACACAACCTAAATTAAAAAGCCATTTTAGTGCCCTGTGTATGTAGTAAGTTTGGCATTTGGTTTATTTTAACAGATGGCATTGAAATAACAAAAGGTAAAGCATTTTCTCCCCAATTGATCAGTGAGGATTATGTCTCTTTCTCCTGTAATTTGAAATAACAGAAGGAGACAAATATACTTGTTGACACATGTGAGGTCTGGGTCACACATGATCTAATATTGTATTGACAAGTAGTTTTTGGCAATTGCTTGACTTACTCTAAAGAGAAAATGTATTATGTAATTATTTTTTTACTTCAGAAGCATTAGCAATTTGGATTAAATTTAGGAGGGGAAACCAATAGAACATATATGCCACAGAAGCAGAGATGTTTTCTTGTATAAACAAAGGAGAACTTGTGGATATATTGCATATTTAAGGGAAACTGTCTTTTGGTACAGTTGATTAGAAATGTAAGCACTATTCTAGGAACATTTTACCTGATTTCTAAAATTTTTTAAGCTATTTCTTTTATTATAACTATAGTGTAACAACATCATCTTCAGTCAGATCACTATGGCCTTATTTACATGCAAAACCCACATTTTCAGGCCCTTGGGGCCTCAGGGATACACTGTGATCTCAGGGTTGCTGCTGACCATAAATTATCCACAAATATTCACACTGTGTTAACTTATGTCATTTTCCTTGTCTCCAACTGATGTGCCAGTCAAGACTGCATTATAGAATTTAGGTGCTGGTTGTTCCTTTGCTGGCTGATCAGTGTTTGATGTCTCCTGTTTGTAGCCATCTCTCCTCTGCTCACCTTAGCAGTTCTTCCTTTCAACAGATATATATATGAGATTGCCATGCCGCTGCATTCATTTCCATTCCACTCTCCATTGCATGGATGAGTTGGCCAGTTTTGAACTTTAATCTTCCCTTTTTTTTCTTCCTGGATTCTGATCAAGGACCCATAGAAAATCCCAACACAGTTTGACTTAGAGAGAGGGGTAAAAACTAGCTATGCTCTCTTCTCATCCCTGTCTCATTCCCCTATTTCCCCCAGACAACCACACACAAAGACAATTTTGAGAGTTTTCAGAAGGAATGCCAAGAAGGCAGGAACCACGGTGATATGGACATGAGGCGCACTTTTACACCTTTGTTCTCTCCCAGATGAATAAGTCAAAGGTGGATAAACCGTGTCCTGCTCATGACAGCTTTGAGGACCCCATGTGAGAGAGTAGTGGGGATCATTAGAGCTATGTCCCTCACCCCCAAAGAAAGCTGGTGTACATTATAAATGAAAGGAGTAACAGCCTAGAAACACAAGAGAAATACATTTTTCCCCAAAATGCAGCTGAAGGTGACTGCTGCATGGGAAACTTGAAACCAGGTGCAGCAAATCTGGTCTTACTGGGAGCTACCTGCTGTCTTGGTTTTTCTGCACAAGATGAGGAAAGGAGATGAGAGGCAAAGATAGACAGCCAAAGGTCATGATGCAAAACAACCATTGGAGAGCATCCAAAGGAGGGCAAAAAAGATGGTGAGGGGAAGATATATGAGGAGGGACTGAGGTCACTTGGTCTGGAGGAGCCTGGATGGGAAACCTCATTGCAGATACAGCTTTCTGTGAGGGGAAGAGAAGAGGCAGTGATGTCTCCTCAATTGTCACCAGTGAAAGCACCCAAAGGAATGGCAAGAAGCTATATCAGGGGAGGTTTAGGTTGGATGTTAGGAAAAGGTTCTTCACCCAGAGGGTGTTTGGGCACTGGAACAGGTTCCTCAGGGAAGTAGTCAATGCACCAGCCTGATAGAGTTCAAGAAGTGTTTGGACAATGCTCTCAGGCACATGTTGTGACTCTTGAGGATCCAGTAGCTGGACTCAATGATCCTGATGTGCCCCTTCCAACTCAGCTTATTCTCTGATTCTGAAAAAATGCAAGCTCTCAAAAGGAGTATTTATACTCTTGAACCTGGGAAGAGGTGAACAGAAGTCTATGAATCAGGATCACATACAGGGAGCCAAGTCTCCCTTTATTTGATTTGATAACTCATAACAGAGATGTGGCATTCAAGTGGTCCAATATGAGCTGCTCTGCATTGCCTGCTGCAGGTCACATATAACGTACTAGGTCTGTAAATGTTTATATCCCAAGTCACAGGCCAGAAATCAGCATCATAGACTTAAAGAAGGGCTTATAAGTTACCAGTAGAGGTAATTAGTTGGAAAGATACAGAAAACGTCACAAAGAGCAAAGCAGAGAAAGAAATCTGGGAACAAATTAGAAGGTAAAGTCCTGATTAATTTAATCAGGTTTCTGGGTGCTGCAGAGATTCATGCTCTCTGGTTGTGATAATTTTAGCTCACTTTTTTTTCATTTTCTTCAGGAAAAAAGAATTTGGCAGAAAATAAAAATAACCCAACCCTTTGAAACTTTCACCTGACACAGGCTGTTGGTATTCTGAACTGAAGAAGAGTCTGTAACACTGTTGACCTATTTTCATAAGTAATGCAATATCTAGTTAAAGCTGACTTTATCCAGGACAACCACATTTTTTTAAGCAGCATTCACATTACACAGCAATATGCACAATGTGAGTTGAAAAGGTTAAAAGAGTTTTGATATTTATTTTCTTTGCTTATAGGCACACACAAGATCTTTTTGACAATAATTTCTAATGTAAAGAGATGATAATTTCTCATTTAAATGAAGATGTGGTTTACTAAAAAGGCACAAGGTTATAAACAGGCAAACAAATCTTGTAGTAACATGTAATGTAAACTAGAGCTTTGAACAGGGATTACAAAGTTAATGTATTGGACATATACTGGTACCTCACATCAGAGGATTTCATATTCACTTACTAATTCCCTGTCAGAGAACCACAAAGAAATTTATTGTAGACATGGAGGGATACATATAATTCAACTCAGATAAACCTGGCCAGTCACAGTGAGAGAGCCAGAAGGAAATCTAAGGCTTGATTTCAAGATCTCTGCTAAGACCAAGAGGTAACTTTCCCTTTCACTTTTGCTAAGGTGAGATTCATTTGTCTCTGCACAGATTGGGAAAGTTGAAGGAAGTGTTCTTGGAAAAGCAATTGAGTCTTTTACATTCCTGAGTTACTCTTTCTAACTTATCTATTGTTTATTCATGCTAAGATATACACAGATTTAAAGAATTTATTGCAGAAAGCTCTCTGAATTCAAGCATGGCTCATACAGGTATCTTTTGATATTGTGATGGCATGAGAAATACTTTATCTTCTGACAAGTTCATGCAGGGGATTGGGCAGGACATAAGGTTATCCCTTCCTAAGTTATTCAGCATCTGTTTTTTTCCTTTTACAGTGTTTTGACAAGAGTTAATTGCCAGCTTCATTCAAGTGAGTGGATGGTTTTAAGGGCAGCACTGCAAGAAGTCATGTGCTGCTTCTTATAGAACCAGAGTACCCTATGCCATTTCCAAATGGATATCCCTGCTTGATTTTGCTGTCAGTATTGGTAAATGTATATATTTAGTTTCACCTGACCCAGCAGAGCCTCATCTGTCATGCCAGAGATCAAGGATGGCACATAGGATGCAAAAGTCATTGAAGAAAGGGAATCAGTTAGTATATTAGAGTGAGTGTCAAGTAATCAAAATATAAACGTTTAGGAAAAACAAACACCCTGAAGTAATTTTAAATGGGCAGATTACTTCTGGCAGTTTTGCCTTTTGGTTCTGTATTCTTATCAACATTTTAAACTATTCAATTTCAAATATCTACAGAACTCACAAATAAGACAGGAGACCCAATACTTTATTGATGCTTACAGCCAGAAAAATTAAGAAACTCTGAGCTAAATGGTCAGGCTGGCCATCCTTCAAGCAATCATTCTTTTAAATCCGTGTGCTCCAGCAATTTGCTCTGAGACTTGCAACTTATCTGATTCCCACTTTTGAGAGCTAAATTCTCTGAAAGAAGTAGATAATCTCCACTGACTATGATTTTATGACAGGACTTCCATTAGCAGGTGATCCTTCTACTGAAGTCAAATGAAGTGAGAAATTATTCTATTTTGCAGTATTGTTGACAACTGAATTTTTGTCATACTAAGCAACACAACACAGGAGATTGGATACTCAAAGGACACTACAATTCTCCTGGGGGAAAAAATTAAAAAATTATATCTGGTCACTTTATACACACTAGGCCTCCAAGTAAATGCTGAATTGCAAAAATATAACACATTCAAAAAGAATATTTATGTGTTCCTTTCTTACTACATGTGCAGTATTTTTCTCTTATGTCACAAAAAATGTAACCACAATTTACAAGTATATGCACAATCAAATTGCTATTGATTTAGCAATGCCTTTCTTTGATGTCCCTAGCCTTAACCTCATTTATAAAGCTGTTTTGCATTATTTCAAACTGTCAATGATTTGTGACTCATGAATATTCAAATCTAATTTGCACTTACCTTTTTTGCATGCATGCTTACTTGTAATTTGTCTCATTTGCCCTTTGTTTTGTGTTTATTTTCAGGTTATTTAGTGAAGCAAACTCTGTTTTTAAAGTAACAGCATCAAGTTAAACACAAGTTGTGTCATTCTCACCTTACTAGAGTCTTATATCACTGCAACTCCATTAACATCCCTAGAGTTTCTCCTAGTTAAGTGAAGAGAAAGAGAAAGCTATTTCTGACCGTTTTTTCTTTGTCTATGTCTTGACATGAATTCTATTTAGCATGTTTTATTGGAATTGCAATGGCTTTATTTAGTATTTTATTCAGAAAGAAATACGAAGATCAACTGTCTCATCCTAGTATTGTAGATTTTAGGGCAATTCAGATCTCCAAATCTGAGTGAAAATTAAGTTATTCCTCTGATTTAAAACACTTTATTATTAGGGAAAAAATAATTTTACTTATTTTTGTGGTAAATCCCCAACTTAACAATACAGTACAATAATATACCCCTTCCCAGGAAAAACTCCACCTAATAAGTTTACTGATTGCAGCACAGTGGATACAAAATCCCATTCTTTTCTTGCTTGTTAATCTAAAAATGTCTGTTAAACTGTTAGGTGCCCAAGGAAAGCTGGGCCAAGATATTTGTATGCTTTTTCCCATTTATGGAGGATTGTGTCACGAGAGCAGTGACTCTCTCAAATACTAGGAATCTTGCTAGATTTTCTTCGATAAATCAAGTCTGGAAAAAATAGCAAAAAGAAATTTGCTTTTGAATCAAAAAAATGAGCTTTCTTGAGTACCAAAAGCCATTTGCCAGGGAAAGTGATCCGAAGTTAAACGAGGAGCAGGGGGAAGAAAGGCCATGGATGATTTTCCATAACATTTGAAAGCCGAAATCAACCTACAGAGTCAAAACTGGTAGTTCCTGGGTTCATGCTGCAACCCTAATTGCAAAGCCACTATAGAAGGTTCAGGGTTCAGATGGCTTTTGTTTTGATCATGTTTGTGACCATATATATGTGATTATTAAAGAAAGCAGGATTTTTCGCTGAACAAACATTAGATTAATGCATTTCCTTTACGGACCAGATCCTGCTTCTAATGGAAAGGTAGCAGGATTAGGCTATCAATGAATACCTGCACAAAACAGAAGTATGAAGACACAGACAGAAATATTTTTGGACACTTTTATATTCATTTAGTCTCCTAAATAATTTCAAGAAACCTTTTGGAAAATAGAGGAAGTATGATAGGTGATCAGTAATACATATCAAGAGTAATGAAATTAAAAGCCCAAATGAACATATTATGAATGACTGGAAACTGTTTGCCTAAGCTTTACTTGGTCAATGTTTTGAAGTAAAATGAAGAAAAAAATATCTCATATGATGTGGGGTTCCCAAATGGGAATAAGAGATCTGGGGCCAGAAAATATAGCTGCATTCGTCCAAGAGTTCATTTCAAATGAATAGTTCCATCATCTCTTCCATAAAAGAGAAAAATATTTCAAATGTTTATTTTTAGCTTGGCACATGAATAATAGAAATAAAAGCATCTGAGTATTTAATGTGAAGCAATTCTTCAAAAAACCCTCAATATATGGGTTAATAATTACATATCACTAGAGCTTTTTTTTTTCTAATACTAGTACTATGCTTTTAAATGACAAGTCTCAGCTTTGTGAAGTCCAAGGTAGTTGTGTGTCCTGATACACCTAAGAAATAGTATTATCCAGTATGACACATGCCTAGATATGTCTTATTGTGATCATAATATAGCCTAAAGGTAAGAATACAGAGCAATCACTAGTGTGTTATTTTTTCAATGCTGTTTATGTTTGTCTACATCAAAGAAAAGCTTCTGCTAGAGCTATTTATATCGTTGATCAATAGAACTATTAGTGATGGTTTATAAATGCCTGAGACAAGTTTTAAATTTAGTATGTACTTTAAAAATGAAATCTATTAGTACATTAACTTGATCATGTTTCATCACCGAAAAGCCACTTCATCTTCAAAAATGCTTTCAAAAAAGTAGAATGTACCACCATGATGTGAAAGATACCTAAAGTGCGAAACAAAAGCCCTTACTGTGAATCACCAAAGTAGGAATTAAAGGGCTGATGTTTTCATGTACTGAGGGTTTACTGGAAGGGTGGTGACTGTCCACATTTACTATCATTATGACCTAGAAAGCTGAGTACTTCTCACCTGCAGATTTGGCATCCTGCAAAACTACTTTGCAGAACCCTGTCTTGTTCCTCCATCCACATTCTCCTTCAATCAGTGGGACTTTGGGGCAGGTTTGGACTTGCTACTGAAGACTGTTGACTTAAGTTCTAGCATTCATATTTTTCAGTTTCTGTACTGTATTAGTATATAACTCTGAACTTCATATAAATTGTTAGCAAGTTCTCCTCACAGTTTAGTCAGACAACAATCCTTTTCCAGCCCGAGAACCAAGGACACCATTGCAGCTTCAGGCCCAAAAAGTATAAACAACAGCAAACTGAGGAGGGCAATCTGGGAGGATGGAAGTTCATAACCTGAAGCTGTAATTGGACAATTAACCCCAATATGTAAGGGGACCCAAACTTATAAAAGTGTAAAGACTTATGACCCATTGTCCATCTTGGGTGTAGTCATGGGCTGGCTCTTGCACTGCCCAAGGTGTATCCTTTGAAGGCCTTTTAATAAATACCTGCTTCATTCCTTTAACACTGTCTAGCCTCTGTTGTAGGTAGCCTCCCAAGGCATCACTGTCAGCGTGGAAAACATTGTTGACAGAGATTCTCAGCACTGAGATGTTTTTCTATGAACTTGTGATCCCCTTAATAGGTGAGGTGTATGGAATGATTGGCAGCCCTTCTGGTCGGTGAGAATTAAAACTGGTGACACGTGTGTCTAGTCTTTTAGAGCTATTTGCTGTATAGTCACAGTGTAGGACAATGTCCTTTCTAATGTACTAACATTAAAGTCCATGGTGATTCAGCATAGATTAGTTTTGCTTTCTGAGTTCTTGGCTAATGGTGATAGGAAAATCATGGTAAGTAGAAGTATGTAAATGCAGTAAGATAGTTACATGTACATTTTAGACACAGGGCCCATTATTTGGAATTATGACCAGTCTCTGCCCTTTAACACCATTACCAAGAAGAATATCCCATCTAATTCACCATAAATAAAAATTCCTAGATCCTTTTATTCTAACATGGAAAACATGGTGATGTCTGAGAACTTGTTAAGTCTAGATGTTGTCCTTCTGCTTCCTCTTCATTCTCCTGTGGGGACCATTTTCTTCTGTGAGAATGGGATCTTCTCTGCACTGTTACTGTGAATCATCCTTCTCAACCTGACAAGACTCAAATGAAAGAATAAGCTTTTCAAAATTATGAGCAACAGAGGGAAAAAATAAAATTGGAACAATCATGGAGGATTCACCTTCATAAAGTAGTAGTATTAACGACTCTATGTTCCCTAACTTACCTTATACCTGAGTTTCATTGTCTTTCATTAGTGAGGTAATTGATTTAGCAAGAGAGATAAAAGGAGCTAGAGATGACAGCAGACATGGATGAGAAAGAGGTCAAATATAGGTCTGTAATGGTGGGCAGTGGAAAAATATTTTCAAGGTTCATTTTGTAAATGTTAAGTGTGTGTAAAGGACTGAATACAGACGAGTGTGAGATGTGGTACCTTTTCCACTGTTTCATCCAGGGTTGTGTCCTGGTTATTTACAAAAGGAAGGGCAAAATCCTGCAATCCAAGTAAACATGTCTAATCTTCTTGTGTAGCTTTGACCACTTACAGTGAAGGGTTAATCTAAAACCCCCTAAACCAAAATGCTTCCTGCTTGGGTGGAAAATATATATGTACCTAAGGCTTTTCAAGAGAAATGTTGTACCCAAAAACTATTTTGTGAGCTGGGAGTGCTGTACTGAACCTCTGGGGCGAATGTTTGCATTGAGTTGTTGAAAGAGACTGAGATTGGCAACGCCACCCTGCCCTTGGCTAATGAGCCTTCCCCGAGAGAATATCAAGTGCAATTACCTTTCAGGGAATAACAACATACCAAAGAACCATGGACCCCGCAGAGAAAAATGAAACACACATTCGTAGGTAGAACCTGCTATGAATCAGCATTAATTATCCAATAGAGGGAACGGGGTTGCAATAAGTCTCAGTTCCCAGCTCACAACATAGATCACAGCAAATGTGAGCTACTTATAGAAAAAACACTTGCTAAGTTCAGCTTGCCCTAACCCTCCTCCTGTCTGCATACACTCCTGCACTTGAGTTGTGCTAGGAGGCTGCTCTTTGGGACATCTTTCCCTACCCAGGGTTTGGAGGTGACTGACAGGCAATAAAAGAGGGCTGGTAGCAGTGAGTGAGGCTCCCGAACGTCAGCAGTACAGTGAGGCTGAGGCAAGGACTCATTCGAGGTTTCACAGGTGCCAGTGTGGCCGAGGACACCAGGTCCCTCTCGGCAGGGTTCAGGGAGGTCGGGCTACCGGGCGACTGCCTGCCTTTGGCTGCACAGGCGGGGAAACCGTGTCCCCACGGCTGGTTGTCCCAGCAAGGACCAAAGAGGGGAACACTCTGCACATTCCTAAGGAGACCGAGGGAGAAGGCGGGAAGGCCGCATATTTCGGGCTGAGCTAGCGGGAAACTAGGCGGATTGCGAGCGCGGAGGAGATGCGGGGATGCTGGCCGGAGCCTTTGTGCCGGCCCGGAGGGCGCGGCGCGGGCTCTGCGCGGAGCCGGGAGCAGCCCGGCAGCGCTCCCCGGGGAGCCGGGAAACCCCGCCGCAAACTCTTCGGACGTGGAAACGGCGCGGAGCGGGGCCGGCTGCTTTGCTGAAAACAGGCACACATATATTGAGTTTGTCAGGGATCATAAAATGCGAATTGATTATTCAAACAGCCATTGATTATAAAAGAATGCTTACTGCAGCAATGGGAAAGGTTAAAAGGAAATTGACCCTCTGCGTACGTGACATAAAGTCATTAGGTAAATGAGATATTCATACGGGGTGTAATCAAGGTCATGCTAATTTTATTTGCGGTATTCGACTCAAATCTCCAGCTTCGTTTGGGGACAGCAAATTGTACCCAAGGGAAATGAACCGCCAGGTAAATCACAGGTGCCCTAAAAAAGCCCCCCCCCCCCCCCCCCCCCAACAAACAAAAACAAAAAACCCAGGTAAATAAAAACCGAGCAGGGGAGTAAATTCCCCCGAAGCCCTTGTCCGTGGTGGGCACGAAGCGCAGGCCAGCCCAGCCGCGGTGCGGCCGCGGGGGACGGGCCGGCGCCGGAGGAGCTGCGCGCAGGAGCGGGGCTCCCCGCAGGGCTCTTCTCACGTCGCTGCTCCCGGCTCCCCTCCGACCGGGGCAAGCTGCGAGTGCGAGCAGTGTCAAAGATCCTCGCCTCTCCCAGACAGTATGAGAACATGTAAAAAAATAGATTTATTTATGCACATATTTATCCCCTCTAATTATAGAAATTAATCCTCTTACTTATGACTAAAAGGTAACGTCTAAGGCGTCCCTTTGATGTTTAACAGCATCATTTGTGGCTAACATTCCAACTGATTAAGGAATAATTGTTGTTAAATGCTTTACAAGTGGATAGTGTTTAATTGAGAGGCATTCATAATTTTACGGCTTACCACAAAATGAAACGTAATTAAAAACGCAGAAACTTCCAACTGATTTTGTTCCAATTATGTTTATTGTTCAGACTAATTACTGCACAAGACGGGGTACTTTTCCCATGCCTAAATGGCACACGCTTTCCAAATATACCCTTGCAGGTTTTTCTTTTCCAGGTACAGGCTTGGGACGGGTTTCTGCAGCCTCCGTTCTCCCCACCCCCTACCCCTCCCCATTATAATTAAATGCTCCAGCCTTTTCTTCTCTCCCCCGTGCAACACCTTGGGATGTGAGAAAGTGATGGCAGCTTTCTTCCCTCGGAGCTCGAAGTAATTGTAGAAGGGCTGATGAATTTCTTGAAGAAACACTTGCCACACACTGAGGAAACCATCTCCTAGCAGGATTTTACAAACCAAAGTAAACAAAGCACCCCAGGGGCGATTTCCTCCTTTTGCGCAGCGTACTTCTCAATTTACCTCAGAAGGGATCACAAACACACACGAGAGTTACAAAAGAAATCATACTTGGTTTGGGAAACATATTCTGCACAAGAAGCAGAGAAATTGAAAGTGTTCAAAGGAAGGGACAGTCATTAAAATACCTGCCAGGCGCGCTGCCATTCCCTTAACTAACATTCCTTCTTTCCCGTGAACTCAGAAATCTCTTCAGCATCTATTTAAACATAGATATCCCGGGAGGGGGGGAGGGATGGGGGGTTGGAGGAAGGGGGAAGGAGACCAACACACACACACCCCTCAGGTCCATCTCACCAACACCTTTGAAACACCCTCATCCTCGGAAAGGGGTGGGGAATAAAGTTATCTGCCTAATTTCACTGTTTGTTCTATCGAAGAAAGTTTATAGTGCAAATGGATTTCTTTATTTATTCCTGAATTTCTCCATCCTTCAGCTGGGCTCTTGGAGAAAATTAGAGAGTTGCCTGAGATCATGCTAATAAAAAACCACTGCTTACAGTTAAAGGGAATAATCACATCGATCAGACCCTGATAAAATAGGGGCGGGGGCCATCAAATGCCCAATATTGCTTAGAGTTTGCTTTTTTCCTTTGGGCTCCAAATCGTTAGGAAAGGATCACACACATATTTATTGCTCCTTTTGTCTCCTTCTTTCTAGCAGGATTCAAAACCATGCGCGTGTGTGCATGGTTCGGGGGGTTGTTGCTCTCTTTAGGAAGGTTGCGGCACTCGCAGGTGTGCTATGGCTTGTTACTGCATCCCTGTACAATTTCTCAATTCTCCTGGAGAGTTTAATCTAGGTGTGAGAGTAGAAAAGTGTTTAAATTCTACTGGGAAAATAAGCGGGGCCAGGGGAGGGAGGGGGTAGGAATTCCCTCTTTTGGCGAGTCAGAAATAGCCTGAGCTTTCCAAATGGATGTTAAAATTGGACATAATGGAGCAATACCTCCTTCTCTTTTTTTTTTTTTTTTTTCCTATTTTTTTGCCTTTCCTTTTTTTTTTTTTTTTTTTTTTTCCTCTTCAGGTATGAGTCTTGAATCCTTTCATTAAACTGACACAGATTTCCAGAGATGGAGAAAAGGAGGGGTATCTGAGGTGGACATTTTATGTAAATGAGCAAATCCGAAATGTATTACAAATCCACTGTAATAAAACTGACAGTTTTGACAGTATTGACAACATAAATATATGTTGGAACACAGCACTTTCAGACACTTAACCGATGAAGCAATAAAAAGATTCGACTACAATATTTCAAATAATCGACATTGATGTTTTGATACATCATTTTTATACCTCGAATCGATCTATCACTCTATGACCGGTCAATTTTAAGTAAAAATCTGCTGCAATTATTTACGCTATTGCCAGTGACGACCTAATAACTGTTTTCAATTAATTACAGCAAAACTAAGCATTATGAGGACTAACCGGCCGCATATTCCATTGTATGGCATTTCTTGCGGGGAGAGCAAACACATATATGTATATTGCATTCTCTTTGTGGGATCAAAAGAAAGACATACAAAGACAATCACAATCTTGGGGGGGTGGTGGTGGAAATAAAAAGCAACCTCTTTTCGGGAACACACCGCCGGCTCTCACCATGTACTTCTAGGAAACACACTATAATATTTTGTCAGCTCTCTCTCTGTGCAATACCAAACCGGGCTCTCAAGATTTTCTTTCCCTTTTCTCTTTGGGCTGTGCACTGAATCCCACTTCAAACAATGGGCTGAGCAGTTCTTGGGGAAAAAAAAAAAAAAAAAAAAGGGGAATTTCGTGCTTCGAGTGATTGCCTGCGTGTTGTGAGAGTCTCCGGATCATTTCAAAAGAGGTAGGAGTATATTGTTCTCTCCGGACCGAGAACTCCAGTGTAAAAATGAGAGCGCTCCTCTTCTGGAGTTTTATAGGCAGCTGGAGAACAAAAGGGGATATTTTGAGTGAGCTAGAGCAGAGCTCTGAGCAGAGTTTGAAGCCTTTGCGGCTTCTCTGATACCACACTAAAGCCATTTAGTTTGCCCTAACTGTCCTCTTGGTTACCATGCCATACTGGAAAGATTAATTTTTTTTTCATGCTTCGGGCTTCTTCGAACAATTGCAAACTAGATTTTTAACTACCCAGTGCAAGCACTGTTAAGTGGGAAGCCCTGACAGGTTTGTGGTTGTTTTCTTTTTTTCTTTTTTTTTCTTATTTTTTTTCTTCTTTTTTTTTCCCTCTGGTGTGTGATGGAAATACACATGTCGGTGTTATGGTCTCCACTTTTACAAACATTCTAGCCTAAATAAAATAAAAAGTTAGGAAAAAAAAAAATAGCATCTCTTGTCTGACTTTAGTGCTTCACACCTACCCGCGTGAGATAAACCGGACAAAGGCGAAGGGGTTCATCTCTCTGCCCCTTCCCACGGCGGGTGTCGCCCCTGGGGGATGGAACGCGGGGCTGGGCCACATGTACGTCCCGCGGGAGCGGCTGGGCCGGGGCCCCGCGGCGGCGGAGCGAGCCCCGCGGGCGGCGGGCCGGGCCGGGCCGGCGGAGCGCGGCTCGGCGGAGCGCTGCTGGAGCCCCGCCAGATAGCGCTAGAGCGCTGCCGATGGCAGCGCGGCCGGGGCGGCCCGACAGAGCCGGGATGCAGCCCGCGCCCCGGGCACACACCGCCACAAAGGGGGCGGCAGGCCAGGACGACCCCGCATCCCTCCTGTTTCGTGCAGGGTTGGGGTTTTTCCCTCTAAAAACAAAGAGGGCGGACGGGGTGAAAGAAAGAGTAAAGAGCGAAGTTAACAGGTAAGTAAATGAACCTCCTCCTAATCCGGCTCCCAAAGATCTCAGTCACACCGCAGTCGAGGTCAAGAAAAGTTCACCGTGATGGGCTACAATTGACTTTCAGGACTAGAAAGATTTTCGGCAAATAATAATACATTACTGAAAAGCGAAGTACACTAGTGGCAGGCGGGGGGATCAGGGTGAGGAGCTAAATGAACCCAGTGATCTGCAGAAGCTAAAACGTGCGTGATTTCACAGGGGCACCCGAGATGGGACCTCGAAAGTCTTGCAGCTGCGGGAAGTCGGAGGCGAATCAAAGAGTGCTGAGACGAATAAAAAGTGACTGAAGTTGTAAAAAGCAACCGTAAGGGCAAAGGAGAGTGTGGCAAAGAGTGGGTTTGGGGGTAGGAATTTAACTGTGGCACAGTCCCGATTATAAAAAGAAAAAGGTACTATTTAAACTCCACACTTCGCCTTGCAAGCAAAACAAAAAGTAAAATTGACGTGAATTTCACTACGGTGTCACGGTAATGTCCCGCATCCACATTTTAACAGGCATATTGCTTTCTTCATTAATTACGACACATTGCCTAGAATGATAGTTCGAGATAAAAAGCCAGTTCGAATATGCTAAATTTTTCGCGTTGTTCCACGATATCCTTGACCCGTCTAAGAGGAGTTTTGCTTTTAAATGCAGTCTATGTGTTACCGAACACAATGGCATCATCCAAAATACTTGAACTCAGCACGCAAACAAACAAACATTGAATGAAGTTACAAACAAGATTAAGGTTCAAGTTATTTGTCCCTGTAGCAAGGCGTCAATTGTCCTAACAGATGTAGGGACGTTAAGAGGATTTAAGCCATGCGAATTTAATAAACCAGATTAGCAATAGGTGCTTTCCACAAATGCTAGGAACTGGAAAGTAAATCTAGCCTAAATTACCCATCGGACTGGAGGATCACCTACAAGGAGAGCTCAGAATTTCCAACAGGGTCCAATAGGATTTCGTGCAAGCATGGCTTGTTTCCCCCTAAAAACTTTCTATTTGCATTAAATCTTGTGCTAGGAGCACACGCGCGTGCAAAACAGCAGTTTAAGGTCTCCGGTGGGATTTATTCTTGAAATCTGAAATATTACCTGTTGTTCCATCCGCTTTTGCAAGGCTGTGGAAAAAGAGAGAGAGAGAGAGGGAGGGAGGGAGAGATGTAACCAGCAAGCAAGAGAGGCATGTCTCAAAGCCAGCAAAGGACTAAGATGCCACACTTCGGAAAGGCTGATTGAAAACAGACTCTTCCTAACTTTTAGGGGATTTTCTCTCGCTCCCTCCGAGGGCTAAGAAGCCGATTTGGGAGTTTGAAGGGAATAGGTTTCAGCATCCATATTTGTTCTGGTGCACTTGTAAAATGCGATTTGAAGAGGATCTTTAGCCCTCTGATTGTCTTTGTATTGTTTTTCTTGAAACGGATCTTTTGCCCTTAATGAATCCCCACACAGCTGGACAGCTCCTGCTCGGACACTGAGAGCGCTAACCCCAAACTGACCCCAATTTGACACCACAAGATGAAATTTTACCGCCTGTTAAAACCATTTCCAGCCTCGGCAAAAGGAGCTGGCGGTTGACTGAGATGCACTTCCATACCGGACACCTCATTTCTCTTTGGACTTTTTAGTCGATGTATTAAAAAAAAAAGAAAAAAAAAGAAAAAAAAAGGAAAACCAACCCAGACACCACCCCGACTTTTATCTCACACTTTTCCTGAAAACAGCCCTTGTTCTAGAAGTGATGCAGGAGAAATGGAAATTAGCCATTTTAATTTTTCCGAATTACCTTTTTTTTTTTTTTTTTTTTTTTTTTTTTTTTTTTTTTAAAGAAATGTCACCAGTTGGGGGGGGGACGACGGAGGGGGTTAAATAAAAAATCACCTAAGTATGTGAAAGCTCTCACCCTCTGCACGTACGTATCCCATTTTCCTCTGAGCTCCCAACAGCATCTTTGTTAATAGATGAGTACATTCACTTAAGGGCGCTAAATTGAGATCCCTTTTTAATGGCCAAACTGTAGCGCTTTATAAACCGCGTTCTCTGTGTGCTTTAATCCACTGGGATAGTGATGAGGAAAAGGGCTTCAACTCTTTTCACGTGGAAAAAAAAAAAGACACAGGAGAAACATGAAAGATCTTCATTTACTATATGAAATTTCACTTTCTATCAAGTTAAAATAATTTTCAAAAGTTGGTCCCTGTCCCAGATTACAAACATGCACAGCAGGGCAAGACAACGCAGGGGGTTAATTAGTTTAGGAGGGGAGGAAAAAAATAAACAATTGAAAGGAGCAGCATTGAACACTGCAAAAGACTTCAGCTGCTTTTTTTCAGCATTGATTTTAGTCTGTTTTCTCAGAATTTCTTAGTCAAGAGAGCTGAGATCTACAGAGACTCCTGTGAAAAACAGAATTAGCAAAAAAAAAAAAAAAAGTGGTCTAAAATTATATTCTAAGCAATAAAATAATTTCTTCTACGTGAGCCAAGCAATCTAACCTCTTTTTGAGAAGAAAACTGATGAACTTCTCTTACAGCTTGAGCTCTGAAGAAATGCATGGAGCCTTGCAGCTAGATTACTTTTGCACAGCCAGTTTATAAGGAAACAACTCTTCTTTGGTGATACTGAAACTATTCTAAAAGAGACACATTTGTATATCTCAAGAGACAAGGCTCTGGGTTTGCACTGCCACGGTTAAAAAACAAGTTTGGAAGCTACAAATATTTGAACCACGTCCTCTAAACTGGCTGCATCACAAGCAAATGATTCCATGCAAGTGCAGAAATCTGGCATCTTTGGGGTGCGGAGAGTGGGGGGAAGGGAGGGGGGAGAAAGAAGGAAAAAAACCCAAATAACATTCACCGATGACTAGATCTCTTAAAAAAATCTGCTAGAAAACTACAGCTGTAAAAGTAGGAAAGGATTTGCATAACCTACTGCTCTGTAGGTCTCCGCGCACCCAAAGGATTAGCCAAGCATTCATTACCATGAATATCTTGAATTACGTTACCGATTTATACGACAGAGTATAAAATACTGCACAAGAAGACTGGCTTTTTCCCTGCGAAATGAATTGACTTAACCACTGCTTGAAAGAGATCTACATACTAAGGGCTCTTCTACTCACCTCTCTTTACAGTCCCGTGAAAGTCAGTCACAGCAATTCGGTTGCTCTTAGGACTAGCTTTAATCTTGGAGGAGATCCTCTAGGAAAAAAAAAAACAACAACCCCGTGTCTGCTCTCCGGCTTCTGGCGGGTTTTAAGCAGGGTGCAACTCTGGCTAAAAGTAGGAGAGGGACTTTTCTCCGTATTCCCCTCATATTTGTAAATACAGCCCTGCTCTGCAGGGCTCGGCGCTAGCGGAACATGCAGGAATGCCCACTGGCGTTTGTCAGCTCTCCACACTATCTTTCTTTATACGTGAGGGCTGATTTCCCGCAGACATCATTGTTATGATGGCTCATTTAATCAAACTGTTTAATTGCTCCGGTAATCACTATCATCATCACAGGTACTCAATCATTCATCATTTTGGAGGGGTTTATTGACCTCTGGAGCTCATTCCCTTCGCCTATTAAAATCAGGCCAAATATCTATAACTACCCCTTGAGTCATTTTCTTAAAGTTAAAAAACCCGAAACCTCCGAAAGCATCGTCATCACCACGAAAAGCAAAGCAACCCAAAATCTAACGGAATACTATATTTTCTGCCGTGACTTTCAAAAGGCATCTATGTATGAGGCCACATTCACAACCGAGTACATAATCATTGATAAATTCCACTATTAACGGGATAGTCTGTTTTAAATTTTATGTGCAGGGGACCGTGAACGAGGGTGGGGGGTTGGGGAGGACAAAACTGCAGCAATCGATAGTTTGACCATCGCTCCTCCCCTAAACTTCAAGCATGCCCCATGATTGATGAGCCCGGGTAGCTTTGGTAATTGACTGCTCTGAGGTAAGGCATGGGGTAGCTTCAGCGAAGTGATTGGGCGAGAGAAACGCACCAAAATTAACGCGCGTGTGTGTGCCTGGGTGTTCGGAAAAGTTCATTTGGTACTCAGGGGTGGGGGGGGTGCATCATCTCACTTAATTTGCTAAATAACCCCACTGTAATTAGCACTTCCATTAGAAGGCATTACGGAGCTAATACTCCAGCGTACATTCCACAAGCGCAACGTCGATAAGCGGTAAAGTCCGGCAACACACACACGCGTAAATACTGCGCTCGCCGCCGGACCCGCTCAAAACGAACGCGCAAACAGAAATCTACATAACATCTGGATCTCTCCTACAAAAGACTGAGCATGACTTTGTTTTTAAGCCCCTTACAAAGCCCGGCAGCCTAATCGCAAAACTAAAAGGGATTTCCCCCCTCTTCCCTCCGCCTCTCCCCGCCCTCCCCCACTTCAAGACATCCAGAGCGTGTTTGATAGCAGCGATCACTTAATGAAGAGCGGTGCCCAACGCGGTTCGGACGAGGCGCTCTCTCCATGCCCCGGCACAATAATTTTTAGGCGAGCACCATGAGGGGCCGGCGGGGCGCGGCCGCGCGGGCGGCGCGGGGCGCCGGCGGGGCCGGGCGCGCGGGCCCGGAGCGGCCCCGCTGCCGGGGGCGCGGCCCCTGCGCGCGGCCCCCCCGCGCGCTGTAGCTCGCGGAGCCCCCGGGCTCGCGCAGCGCGCGCGGCAGCCGGCGCCCCGCGCGAGCGGCCCCGCGCGCCGCCCGACGCCGCGGGTCCTCGGAAGGTATTTCGCCGCTCAGACGGCCCCGCGCGAACCGACCCGGGGCCGGGCTTCTGCCGCACTTTTCTTCTCGCTCTCTGCAGCTTCCCCTGCCTCTCCCCCCCTCTCGCACACACGCACTCTCCCTGTCCTTCCTCCCCTGCCTCCCTCCCTCGCTCCCTCCCTCGCTCCCTCCCTCCCTCCTCCCTCCCTCGCTCCCTCCCTCCCTCCCTCTCGCTCGCACGCTCGCTCGCTCCTTCCTACACGCCGTGCTTCGCTCGGGGCAGGGGCTGCTGCGCGGCTCCCCCCGCGCGGCGCCGCGGCCGCCCCGCCGCCGCGCTGCGCATCCCCGGCGCTCCGCCGGCTGGGGCGCCCCGCCGCCCCGCGCCCGCGCCCTCCGCCGCGCCCCGCCGCTCCCCGCCGCCGCCGCTCCCCGCCGCCGCTCCCCGCCGCCGCCGCCGCCGCGCTGCAGGACTGGCTATGGCCACCACTACTTCCGGGTTCCGTCACTTCATTCTCCCGCCGATCAGCGCCGCAAAACTGAGCCTCTTCTATAAGGCAGCCGGCAGCCAACCTGCCAACACTTACTGACACTCACTCATCCCAGGGAGTGAGGGAGAGAGGGAGACAAAATACCTGCCGGGAGGAAAAAAAAAAAAAAAAAACCAAAACCAAACCAAAAGGAGAGAGGGGGAAGTCCGGGCTTTGCAAACTATTCAATTTTTCTTCGCATCTTTCCCCACCCCCCTTCACAGTACTTTGAAAAAAAACAAAACAAAACCAAAACCAACAACCCTATAAGCGATCCTAAAAGGCAAAACCCGAGCACGGAGTTACTGGAAGAAGAAGCCGGGGTTAAAAAGATTCCTCCTCTCTTCTTCATCATCATCAACCATCATTCATTCACTACCTTGACATTCCCTGGCTTTGATTGACAGCTGGAGTGGCAAAAAGCCATGAGACACGACAGTTTGGTTACATGTGGGTTGCTGACGGGCCGATCGTAACCTTCAGTTTGGGGGCTTGACAATTTTTTTTTTTTTTTTTTTTTTTTTTTTTTTTTTTTTTTTTTTTGCGTAGAGAAAGAAAAAAGGAAAAAGAGAGACAGAAAAAGGAAAGAGAAAGAGACAGAAAAAAAGAAGAAAACACAGAAACTCATCGTGGTTCTTGACTGTTTTTTACATATTGTTGTTGTTATTGTTGTTGTTATTATTATTATTTACCCATATTGGAGGATAGGAGAAGTCTATAAGTGGGTTACAAAAAAAAAAAAAAAAGGAATCTTCTTCACTCTAAATCACTTTCTTTGCTGGACTGGGATATTAAATATACGACACATCCAGGAGTTTATTGGAGCGCAGACTGATGGCGCAAAGGGTAGGTTTAAATCTCCAACACTTACCTATATATAAATCCTCTCTTAAGAGGGGCCTGTCCGATTTGCTCTCCTCTGTTGCTGCTGATGATGGCGGCCACTATTAAAAAATAGCAGCAAAAATTATTCGCTGGCTTTTTGTGTGTGTGCATGAGTGTCTCTGTGTGTGTGCCTCTCCGCAATTGTTCCACGCTTTTTTCCTCTCTAGCTTTTTCCCCAGCAGCGCGATTTCCCTGCTCTCTGCCTGCTCAGTAGCACGGGTTTCACAGGGGAAAGCTTGCTGCTGCTGCTGCCGCCACCGCTACTGCTGCTGCCTAGCAAAGACTAAGAAATACATATGTGTGTCTGTGTATACACGAATGTATATATATGTATACACATATAGCTGCCTCTTTTTTTCTTTCTTTCTTTTTTTTTTCTTTTTTTTTTCTTTTTTTTTTCCCTCTGGCTGTGACAAGGACAAGGGGAATTGCTACTAAATAATGTTTCTGGTAACTTTCAGATTATTTCCCCCTTTATCTCCCTCCCTCCTCCCGATGCACTCTGCCTTTCCTCTCTCTTTTCTAGTGTTGATTTATTTATCTAGTTGGTTTTGATTCTGCTTGTTTATTTATTTTTTTTTTTTTGCCTTCTTTTCTAATGCAGAGTAACTCTAGTTTCTCTCCTCCGTTTCCTTCCTTTTCATCCCCGTTTCCTTGTTAGGGTTTCTCCTGCCTGTGCTGAAGAGGACCATCTTCCCCCACACACGCAGACAGGCAAACACACTTTCCCCTTTTACCTCTCCTCTCACCCCCACTCCTTCTTCAGCCCCTCCAGCCACTGCTCCCGGCCCCAGCTGATTTCATTTTGAGCATTTCTCTCTCTGTTGTGGCTGTTCTTGTTTTTTTTTGCTGTGTTTGTGTCTGTCCGGGTGCTTTGCTCTCTTCTGACTTTTGTTGTTGTTGTTTGTTTGTTTTTTTATTTCCCCCTCTCTTCTCCTCTTTCTTTTTCTTTCTTCTCTTCCGGCCCGCTCTTTGACAGTACGATGAGCTGCCCCACTACGGCGGGATGGACGGAGTAGGGGTGCCGGCGTCCATGTACGGGGACCCCCACGCCCCCCGGCCGATCCCCCCGGTGCACCACCTCAACCATGGGCCGCCGCTCCACGCCGGACAGCACTACGGCGCCCACGCCCCGCACCCCAATGTCATGCCGGCCAGCATGGGCTCCGCTGTCAACGACGCTCTGAAGCGGGACAAGGATGCGATTTACGGGTAGGTGCCGCCGGGCCGCCCGGCGCCAGGGCCCGGCTCCGCAGCGCTGTTGCCCGCGGAGCGGCCGGGGCAGGAGCGGGGCGGGCAGCGGGAGCTCCCGCGGGGCCGCGCCGGCAGCGGCCAGCCGGGCCGGGAGCGGAGCGGGGCGGGGGCAGCCCGGGGAGTCCGCGGGGAAGGCGGCGGCAGGGCAGCCCCCAGCAGCCCGCTCCGGAGGGAGACCCGCCCGGTGGCACTGCCGTGGCCGGCGATCTCGTTTCGAGGACGTTTTCGGGACGAGGGCGATCCCGGGACGAGGGCGATCCCAGCCTGACTCGGCTGAGGTTCCAGCACCCACGGGAAACGGGTGCTGGAAAACAGACCTCTTCAGGAGAGAGGCTGGGTTGGAGAGAATAGCCTTGTCCTTCCATTTTTTTTTTTTTTTTTTTTTTTTAATTTTTTTATTTATTCGGTTTTTCCTCTTTTGTATGTGTGTGTGTTGTGTGATTTTTTTGGCCGGGGGGGGGGGGGGTGGGGAGGGGGTGTCTTTTCTTACCAGTGATTTTTTGGGAGTTTTTTAGTTGGGTTTTTTTTCGGTTTTTATCTGTCTTGGAAAGGCCCCACTTAGGAGTTAGAGACTCTCATTGCTCTGGATTTTAGTTGGAGAAGTGTTGTTCTGGTGTTCTCCTCTGTGCCATAATACCACTCTTCCAACTTTGTAAATAAAGAGCTATTCACAACGCGGAAGGTAGTAAGAATAAAAGGGATTCACTTCCTAGAAGCAGCTCTTCCCAGAGACAGAAGAAATAAATATATTTGGGGCAATGAGCTGAATTTTCTATTTAAGAAAGAAAGAACATGAGGAAAAAGAAATCCATACCCAGCAAAACTCAAGCCTGCACCAGGGCTTTGCTTGGAGGGAATGACACCGATTCCCTTCAGTGTCTTTTGGAAAAAATACTAACTGATCCTAAAAGGAGAGCTAGTAACATCTATGACAGAGTGTGGGGCCTTGATCAGACACCAAAGGGGAAAAGAAACAAATGCATGCTTACTACTTAGCACGCAGATAATTTTTTTTTCTGACTACACCAACTATGGGAAAATATTTCGCGAAGTGCTCCCTTCCTCCACCCCCTCCCCAGCTCACTTATCTGGACAGATGGTATTTTACTTGGGTGTGCTTCCTAAGCCAGGAAACTTCACCACATTTTTGTTAGCAGGCCCCTTGAAAAATAAAATTACGTATTAAGTAGTTTGCAGTTTGCCTAGCTGTGCTCTCGTTTTAGGTCATAGCTGGAGGGTAGGGATGGGATCTTCCAGGTTTTGCGGTATTTTAAGCTGTGGCAAAAGTGTAACATTCTCAGCTGAGCTGCTGCTGAGCACGTTCGGTGCCTTGTGCGTTTAGAGAGGTCACTTTTGTCCTTGTCGGTGAGGACTGCACGGGGAATGTGGTTCTGGCATTGCAATTTCAAAATTAAAAACAAACAAACAAACAAACCAGCAACAGCAAACTCGCCACCAAACCCAGTATTTTTATTTCAAATGTGATTCTCCATTGCTCTACCCGGGGCATTACTGCGAGACTGCAGTGTGGCTGTGCCCGTGTGTCCGTATCAGTGTGTCCGAGGATTAAAAAAAAAACACCAAAAAAACCCAACAAAACAAAACACCAAACTTGTTGATTACAGCTCTTCTTTCTCCCTCTCCCCCACCCCCTCCCCTCTCTTTGTGTGCCACCGCCCGGTAGGCACCCGTTGTTCCCCCTCTTAGCTCTGGTCTTTGAGAAGTGCGAGCTGGCGACCTGCACGCCCCGGGAGCCCGGCGTGGCCGGCGGGGACGTCTGCTCCTCCGACTCCTTCAACGAGGACATCGCCGTCTTCGCTAAACAGGTCCGGCACCTCTCCCCCCGCCCCCGACCCTCACCAGCGCTCCCGCCGCCTCCTCAGCGCCTCGACCCGCACGGCCGGGTGTTGGCAGGGGCAGCCTCCCTTTTCCCCCGCGCCCCCTCTCCGGCGGGCGGGGGTGCGCCCTGGTGGCCCGGCTGGCCCTGACCTCCCCCCACCTCGCCCGCGGCCGGCAGCCCCTCCACGCTGTCGGGCTGGGACTCCCGGGCCTTCCCGTCCTGCATTGATGACAGGGAAAGGTAGCTGTGGCCGAGTTTTAGAGGCAGAGGGAGCGGGAGGCAGGCAGGGGACCCAAAGGAGAAGGTTCCCTTGGGACCGGCGACCGACTCAGTGCCGGGCCGGCAGGAGTGGAGCTGGCTCCTCTCCACAGCTCGGTGACCCAGCACCTTCGGCCGGATTTTGGGACCGGCCGGTTTTGTCAAAGGGATTTTCCCCTTTCGGGCGATCCTGTTACGGGGCTAAAGCAGAAGCTGTGGTTCACGCCGCTTTTCCTTTTTCTTGCAGGTCCGCGCCGAAAAACCACTTTTTTCTTCAAATCCAGAGCTGGACAATTTGGTAAGGCCCGCTCAGTCTTCCACCGCACTCCCCTGTCGCCCTTCCCGACCCGCCCGCCGGCTGCCGGCGGGCGCGCTCCTCCGCCGGGCCGAGCGGGGCAGCGGCTGCCGGCCCGGGCACCGCGCTGCGCGGCGTGGCAGCGGCGCGCCGGCCGGTCGGCAAGTCGCCGTCGAGGGGCTTCAAAGAGCTTTATTCTTAGAGCCAGTCAGAGCAAAGTCTCAAGCCCAATGCATTGCAAAGCTGAGCTTGAAAGCCACGGGAAGCTAAAAGTGAAGGAAGTAACTGCTTAAGAAGAGAGAGCTGGAGATTTCTAATGTAATTCTTTTGCTAATGTGAACGATTTCAATATTCAAAGTGCCTAAATCCGCTTGTAAAGAAGATGCCAAACTATTCAAACACACATTCACCCCCCTTTCTCCTGCGGGCGGGGGTGGGGGTGGGAGTATGTGTTTGACTTCTCTGCGGACCCTCAGGGATGAGGGCCGGGGTGTTGAGAGGGGAAAGAGGAGAGGAAGAGGTTTTCTCCAAGATCGCGGTAATAAAGCACTAACCACCGCTCCTGGAATAAATATGATAAAAATCAAGTGTTTAGGTTAAAGTTGATCAAAATTGTTGAAGCGTGACCAATGAGCTAAAATCCCGGATAATGACCCGCGCCCTGACAATCCCCTTGTCCCCCTTTCCCACTCGGGCTCGCGGCTCTGACCAGTCCCCGTGCTCCTGTCTCCCACGTAACCCCTTGCTCAAAACTTTCTTGCAGATGATCCAAGCAATACAAGTACTAAGGTTTCATCTTTTGGAATTAGAAAAGGTAAGAGTCACGGAGGTGGGCGGGGGGCACGCCATTCCCTACCCCCTCTCCTCTTCCCCCCCTGGTCCCCCCCTCAGCTGCCATCCTCCCAATTGTTTGGGCTGACTTGTAAACATGGCCAGAGAAGATAGTGGTAATGCATTGTGACACTGTAACCTGTGCCATGCAAGCATGTGACACCCAACAGACATGCCCAGACAGCTTTTTCCCTTTTTGTGTGTGTATGTGTAATTTCAGTATTTATGAATATCAATTATTAAACCCCTTTCGTCCTCCTTACCCCTTTCCTCAGCAGAAGCTCTTTTTCCCCACTCAGAAATATTGTGTTTAACAAAAAGAAATGAAACCACTGGTTCTCCTCTCCAGCACTGGCAGGCACATTAACCCCAAGCAAGCACTAAATGTTTGGAAGAGGCAGGGGCCCCTGCGAGGCGTGGGCAGGGACTGTGCCCTGGGACGAGAATGGCTCTTCCCACAACCTCAGCAAGTAGCTTCATTTTACTGCTCCCGGCCATTTAGACCTTTTTTTAGCCCCGGTTTAAACTGATCCTGTCCCGAGTGACTAGTTGTACCTGTCTGGGTTGTGTATGCTCCGGAGTCACCACTTGGGTCCAGCTCCCAGTGTTCCGATGTTATCACAGAGTCATATTTTCTTCAGCACACAAGTCCGAGCCCACTATCTCTCTCTCTAACTTGTTGCTGCAGCAAGTCTCTAGAGAATAATATGTGCTGCAACAATTTCTCTATTGTTTCCTTGCCTTCAACTATTGTCCCCCTTAATTAGAGTTACTTGTGGAGTAGATCAGAGGGTTGTACTTACCACCAAAAAAAAAAAAAAAAAAAAAAAAAAAAAAAAAAAAAAAAAAAGCTGAAATACAATATTTTGCCATTATTGATTCTATTATTCTTGTTATTCTTTTCAGGTTCATGAATTGTGTGATAATTTCTGCCATCGGTACATTAGTTGTTTGAAAGGAAAAATGCCAATAGACCTCGTTATTGATGAAAGGGATGGCAGCTCCAAATCAGACCATGAAGAACTCTCAGGATCTTCCACAAATTTAGCCGATCATGTAAGTCCTTCTTTTTTCTTTATGAGACTTTTTAAGTTTTTAACCTTTTTAGAAGATCTGTTCCAGATTTCCTTGCTTTGCTGCTGTTGTCTATTAGTATTATTACTACCTTCACCTCTTACAAGCTCGAATCCCATCTTCAAACTTTCTTCCCTCTTGCTTTGCTGAGTTGTAGACATGCAAAAGGTTCCTTTAGTTTTCATCTGTAAAGCATAGAGTTTGCAATGGTTTGTAAAGTTTCCTGTTCTGGGCAGCTTGGAGAGCTAGCAAACTGTTGGTTTGGTGTGGGGATTGGTGTTTTCTGCTGCTCTTTGCCAACTTTGTAATCAATGCATCAATGTAAGGAAACACAGATAAGAAAGTTAGGAAGAAAGTTTGCTGATTTGCTCCCCCCTCCCCTCTCGTGGGGATGACAAGTGATGAGAATTATTGGCAATACCACACTGCATTAAAAAAAAGGGGTTAGCACATTAGAGTTTCCAATGCTTTTGCTTTATAGCAATTTATTGTCAGAATATGGACTTATTGCCAAACGCCTGAAGCATCTTCATAATAAAAGACAGTAACCTTGATGAAGCAATTATTAACAATGTATTACAGAAAGTTGGAGAGAATGATGATTGAGTAACCGTAGGTTAGCGGTTGATTTTAACACTTTAGGAGTTGGTGAATTAGTGTAATGTGTGTAGGACTGAACATTGGTGTGCGTGGTGAGGAGAGTGCCTTTGTTTTTCTGGGTTTTGGAGTGATTTCTCTGATCCTTCAAAAGATGTAGATGCAGAGAGACTTCAGGATGTGGAGGGAAAGATTGCAGCTGGTACAACAGAAAAGGGAGGGAATAGTTCTGGTTAAAAAGGGTGGGTGTGAACTCCACTTTATTTATAGGAACGCATCCCTGGGGGCAAAGGGGTTTATACAGTGTTAGGTTCAATTGAACTAATAATCTAAATGATAGAGTCTAATATTTTAGCGGTTGAAATATTAATTTAACACCCGGTGTGAAGTTAACCATGCTTTCTGCACAGGCGCCTGCCTTTATTTCCCAGTGTGTTAAGAAGCAGGAAGCCCAGGGAGCATGAGCTTTCTAGGAGCTTTTGTTTCCTTTGAAAACATGTTGTTTTTGTGTGTATCTGGTAATTACATTAGACCTGGACTGAAGCTGAATTGGGAGATAAAATAATAATAAATTTTTCTGAATGTCCCCCTTCTGGCGTGGCTTAGTTATGGGAAATATTTTTGGACCCAAGCCTTAGCTTTCATTTTCTCATTTGTATTCAGTAAACATTGTATGACAAGGTTTGTGCTATGTTTTGCATTTTAAGTCTATTATTTTGAGAGAAAAAAATGTATACAGATCTTCCTTAAAGTTTCTCTACTTATCAGCTAACTCACATGTAGGTAATAAACTCCATGAGGCATGACACAATTTCAAAAATATTTGTTTCATGGCATTTTACAACCCTAAATTCGTGGGCATAAGTATTCTGGGAGAGTACTAGAAAAGAAATTGAAATGAGTGGCAACCTGAAAGATAGTGAGTCACTATGTAAAATATAGAGAAACAGAAAAAAAAAAAAACCCAACATGTTTCTTCAGTACAGTTTCTTTACGAGAGTGTGTTTCAAGTGGAAGTGTAGAAATGGAGCATGCTTATGTTTATATTGAAGAGATTAGATAAACTAGCCTGTTTAGGGTTCTGGCAGATGGCAAATGCTCAAGCCAATTTGCAGTGCTCCATTATAATATTTAAATTCACACACAATGATAGGACAGGAGTGAAGGGGGTTAGCATTTTGATAATTTGGTAACTATTATCTTCCCTAAGAAGAATCTCCTTTTGCTTTTGTGGCCCCAAAAACAAACTCAAATAAATATGACAACCCATTTATCTTGCACCCGTTAGGGTTTACCACTTCATTGGGTATTATAATTTAAAGCCTTTTATTTCCTGGAGATTTGAGCTATAACATTTTTACTTTAGCCCCCTGCTATTTGTTTTGAAAGGAAGCAATAATTTGTGCAACCAGAACACCAACTGGGAAATGAAGAGTTGTATCACATAGTTACATTTTATTCATGCGTTTTGGGAAATGTGTCTCCTTATTGGATTTTTTTTTTTTTTTTTTTTTTAATATTAGCTTTTTTTCCTGACAAAACTTTAGCACCTTTATATGGCTTAGTCAAACTACCATATTTTATGTTTGCACTGTACAATGTTCCAGCAGAAAGAAATACATGTTTTTTCATAGAAAAGGAAAAGCTTTTAAAAAAATGGCTAATATAAACTTGCAAGTCTATTAAAAAATGACCTATCATTTCTGAGCATCTACCTGAAAATGTAGCAGTTCAAGCATGCAAATTTGTCCAATTTGGCTCTCCAGGTTTTTTTTTTTTCATTTGCCTTGATATGCATATTTAATATATAGCCTTAGGCTAGGTCTCATTTGGTGAAAGTTGGTGTAGGGGTGATGATGAGCCACTTCAGAAGGACAGAGACAGCATGTTGTTTCCTCTGTTTTATGTGTTGGCCCACTATTCTGATCCGCGGGTCTTCCCCTCATGGTTTTATTTGCACATGAAATACTAGGAGCATTTCAACTGATTGGCTATGAATAATGATAGCCCAAAAGAAGTGTAGGTTAATTTGTTGCGTGCCAAGGTTTCTCTTGTGGAGGTGACAGTTTGTGACAGCTGTTTGACACCCCAAAAATCCATACCCCTCTATTGTTATTAAGTGGTGTAAAGCTACCCTCTGTGTGTTTAATGTGAATGTGAGAGGTGGTAGTAGTGACAGTGGCAGTGCTGAATTGGGAAGTAAGGCAGCTCTCAGCTTTATTGTTTTTCTAGACCTTAAAATAGGCATGAAGGAAAGTAACAGAAAGAATTGTAGGATTAACCAATATTTACCATAAGACTTTAAATGGGGTACTCAAATATTGCATGCTTCCCCTTTCAAAATCTACTGCTTTGCTATTTATATAACTTAATTGGAAACCAAACCCAAAAACAACAAAGGAATGAACTCTTCAGAGATACACCTGTGCTGAAAAAAAGAGACAGCTGAAAGTGCTTGTGCTGTACATGTTTGATAATAAATGTGTTTATTGAATATTATTTTAGTGCATTATTAACTGTTATGTAATATAGTTAGTGTAAAGGGTCCAGGGACATGGTAGATCAAAATAGTGTAGTGCTGGCCACAAGAAGCTTAAACTTTTGTTATTACTCAGCTGTGTTTAGTAAATATAACAGCCCATAATTAGTGTTTGCATTTTTAACACCCTCATTTTTTTTTTTTTATTGCTCTGAGGTATTAGCTGTAGATGGGAAGAAGGTAATTACAGCTATGCCCTGGCTGAACCAGATTAGTTAGGTGAAAAAAAAAAAAAAGATAAGAAAAGAGGGAAAAAAAACCCCCTTTGCAGCTGCAGTTCAAATTTGGTTTCCCAGTGCAGACAATTTATTGTTCAACTAAACATACCAAGCCATATCCTGAATTTTGTGTTCAGCCTAAAATGTCTGATGAGATTGCTTGCAGATCTTTTTATTTTCTTATTTCAAGCTATTCAATTTTTAAAAACACAACGCTCATAAAATTGGGAGATTTTTAAACTTTTTTTGAACATATGATAACATTTTGTACTCTAATTAAATTCCATTTGTAGCTGGCCTCACCTGATGTCATACAATTCTTCCTTTAGCACAAACCTGTTTTGAAGCCTAGTAATTCTCCCATAGAAATGTATGGCTGTCCTTCCACTGGCTTTTGTGGGAACAGGATCAGGGCCTCACTCTTTTTGATATTTTGTCATGTTTTTGTAGCTCAGAGGTAATGATATACAGATCATAATCCCTAAGATACGATTAAAACAGATATAAATATACATATACCTCTTTTATAAAAAAACCCACTCTTGACAGATTAGAAATACAACATCTTAACTGTAGAAGAGAAAGATTAGTCTGAATATTAAACCTTGCATCTTTCACATGAGGAGATACTTTATTTTGTACTTTTGGATATCCAGACAACTTAACATTTCTTTAATATTTCTCCTCAAAGAGTGGTCTGTTAAAATTCCTGACATTTTGCAGATAAGAAAAAATAAAAATAGCATAGTACATACCTGTTGCAGTAATATAATTAAATCCTTAGGTAAGATTTCACTGAGTAATGATGAAGTAGTTGGGGGCCTGATGGTAGAGCCTGTAGGTATGCTACACTTTAGTGGACTTCAGTGGGAGTTTCAAGAAACACCAGATCAGACCCCAAAGGTACCCTTTCTGTCTGTAGTGTGTCAGAAGGAAAATGAAGTAGCTACAATAATAAGGCAAACTTAGAATGTGGCTTAAGACTTAGGACATTGCAGTAGGCCCTGGGCTTTTTGAAGGGGCAAAGAGCATCAGAACTTTCCAGGACTGTGAATAGTGTTGTGCATTCCTGCTTTTTGATGGCCCAAGGTACACTTTTGTCAACAGCTGAAGTCTCAGATTTGAGTGCTTTAACTTTAAAGTTTGTTCTCTCAAACTGAACCAATAATGTTTTTCAGTATCTATTTGATAACTGTGTTCCCTTTTTGATTTGAGTTCTCTATAAGCCTAGATGAAGGGTAGCCACACGGAATGACATAGAAGGACAATTAAAAAAACCCAAACCCCCCTGATTTTTCAAGTCTCCTTGACTTTTCAAGTTCCTTTTTCAAGTTCCTTGGTGACAGGTGAATTACATGTCTGATTTCACTCTTAATTAGAAAATACAAAACATACAGGTTTTCAGAATTCTGCCATGTTCTAGGAGACTCAAAAATTGCTCCTGACACTTTTTTCAAATGAAAAATCAAGGGACAAGAATTAAAACTTATACATATATACAAAATATCTGATAGATTGGTGTGCCTTGGTTTTTGTTTCAATTGTGTAACTCCAGTACAAAAAAGTAATCACATTAAGTACACATTTTTTTTGAAAATAAACCTTAGCAATACCAGGAGTAGTCTTTTCTAGAAGACATACATATTATGTAAAATTAGAATTTTTCATGTCTTTTTATCTTATTGAAAGTTTCTTTAAATAGTAAGTTTATTATTAAATGCACTTGACATGATCTCTAAGATACCATCCTGAACTTTACACACACAAAACACAGACACAGATACACACAGAAACACACATGCGTGCATGTGATAAATTTCCGTGTCCTGCATAGTCTATCGTATTTTCATATATGGCTGTACCTAGATACAGATCTTTAGGGTATCAGTCATATCAGTCATTCCACTGTGTTTACATATGTTACTTGTAAGAACAAGGTGAGCAGGATCTGAATTGTGTTTGGGGGGGATAGTGCCATCTGTGTCAAGTAGTTCAGTTCAGTTTTGTGTTTGTAAAATTAATTTACCAGACCTTTGAGTCCAACCGCGTTTTGAAACAATAAGCTTTATAGCCACTGTAGTTTCTTTTATAAAAACAAGTTGTGTTTTGTTTGTTCTTTTAAGATTAATGATTTTGTCAATTGATAAAATTATGTTGGAGCCTGATCCTGTCAGAGTTGTGTACTTGAAACTTCAGTTAAAATATGTGAGTCAAATCAGCTTACTCACATGGGTATCAGCTGGCTTGATTGATTTTACTTCCCAGTTATAAATAAGAAGCAGATTCCTTATGGTTAATTGAGTCTTTAATATCACCATAAAAAGCAGTATGAGATCAGAATCATCCCTAACAGAACTACATACGCTCACAAAAAGCTAGCCAGACTTTGTCCAGCAGATATTCTGGACATACAAAGTAAGAATTGCAATTTGTCAGAAGTTTATCCTATATCAAATTTCTCTGTTACAACATCTCTGTTCAAGAAATCCTGTAGTAGTTGAAAATTCCTATGGTTTCCAGCAGATTTTCAGCATCAACAGAAATGTATCAGATTGGCTCTCTATGCCTTTTGTCCTTTCTGTTGCTCTTTTCTAGATTTAGCAAAATGCGATGGTGAGGCTAAATAATTTTTTTTTTTTTTTTTTTACTTTTGAGGGAAAAAACACTGGTAAAATTGTGTTTTCCAGGGAAGGCCATGTGTGTAAATGAGAAACAGTGGATAGCGGTGATCTCCTGTGGCCCTGCTAGTACAAGCTTTCCCCATATTGTCTCCTGCTTTTATATTAATTACAACTTGCATTATCAGCTGTGAGTCTGTAGCCCAGCAAATAGAAAATACTGCCCCTGGAGACATAGCTTCTTGTATCTATTTTCCATCTCCTTCTATTGTGCTCTACTCAGTATTCACTGCTTTTCTCCTAGTAACACTGCTCTTTAACACAATTAGGTAAGAGCAAGAGGAGTACCATATTTGGCTCCCAATTATTAAAACTACTGGGAATAGATACATGTGTGCTGTTCACTTTCTGTGGTATCTGGCATTACTTTAGGTCATACATGTGTGAAATTTTTATAGTATGCACACGTACACAAAATAGACAATTGCATTTTGGCAGATATCATCTGTACTCTTCAATGTGTTTCTGAAAAGTATATTACTAAACTTGCAAGAAGAAATGAGAAGCCATGCTAGCAGTTTGTATAATTTATCTAAAGCTATATGTTTGATTTCTTCTTTTCCTTATTTTTAATTTTTTTTTCAGTGTGATAACTCAATATAAATTTCATTGAAACTAACAGAAAAATTGAAACTAATATTAGTGGGCTTTAGACTATGATCTCTTCAGGTACCTCAACTATACTAACTATATTGATGAAGTTATCCAGTGAAGCACACACTGTAGAGGTGTCATTTGGTGGTTGTTTGTTTTTTTTTTTTTTTTTTTTTTTTTTTTTTTTTTTTTTTTGTGTGTGTGTGTTTGTTTTTTTGTTTTTTTTTTTTTTTTGGTGAAATGTGCATAAAATAAATACTTATGATTGGTCATTTGGCCAAGAATTTTTTTGAGAGATGTGAAGTTGGAAATTGTCTAGGGGAGAAAAAGATCATTTCAGTGACTCGTACAATGATCTTAGTCCAAACCAAAAGAATGCTGTCATTTTATGGGTCTGTAAACTCCATCCTTAAAATTATTTGTCATATTTTTTAATATTAAAGTCTATCTATTTCTCTGCCTTTCAAATTCCTTCAACATTCTACTGTTGCATTTAGTAAATACCTTATCTTATATTTTCTGTCCTCCAACAAAACTCTGCCAAATAGCTTCCTCAAGAAAACTGTGTCACAAGAAAAACATTGAAATCTCAATCAATGCAGTTTGTCTTTCTCAAACTGGATCTACAAACTGAGGTCAAGAACAACTCAGCCTGGTAGAGACAGCAAGTGTTTTCAGCTGTGGGAAGTCTCATTCAGTGATCCTTTACAAATTTTTACAGCTTTGGAACAGAAAGGCTGGTCTAGAGTTTGAAATATTGTATGATAGGTTTTGGATGACGTTCACCTTAAAACATAGCTGAGCTGTTACCAATTAATTATTGTAACTTTCATACATGTGATAAGGAGCTCCAACAGCAGCCAGCGCAAGAGAGCCCGCAGTACACAAAATTAGCATAACTCACTGTGTTCCCTGAAAAGTTTAGCCTAGGTGAACAATTACTACGTTTTCTAAAAGAAGGTTCCAGCACGATGTTGTTGGAGGGCTAAACTCATGCTATGCTATTGTTTCTTTTCTTTTTCATGTATTTCTTCTAGCTCTTTATCTGATTACCATCCGGCAAACAGCTGACGCTAAGAGGCTGCAGAGGGCTGAAGAGCTCCTGTCTGCTGTTTGCCTTCAGCTTGAAGCTATTTGAGTGGTTTCCTAAGTCAGAGATAAAAAGAGAAGCTCATAGGCACAACTGTGTTTTAATCCAGGCTGTAAAGAAACTCGCACAGTTTTTGCCTTTTATTTCCAGCTGAACTTTTTGCTAATGTTATTATCAACTTTTTTGTTCTCTGTAATAACACCTGGGCCGCTTCAACTTTCAAGACTTCTCATCTTTCTTTTTGTGTTTCTCTCCACCTGACTCTGAAAAATGATGATAAAATGTGGGGGGGTTAGTTGTTCTTTTTATTTTCTATTTTTTTTTTAATGAAACTGTGGGGAATAACAGCATTAATTAGAGAAAATTAACATAATAACCTCAATGAATATAAAATGTTACTGTTTGGTGGCAGTTTTTTCCTGCTGTAGTTCTGTATGAGGAAAAGTAGATCAGTCTTCTAGGTTTTGGCAGGGCTGGTGATTTTGTGCCGTAAGTGCTGTTGTGCTGTGTGTTGTGCTGACAGGTTAGGCAAATTTCAGATCCTGACCTGTCTTCTGATTTTACTCATGTCTTCCTGTCATGGAACAACATTCGTGGGTGTATGTGTGTGTCTGTCTGTAAGGTGAAGGGAATTTGGATCCTTCTTACCCTTTGGTCACCTGAGACTTTACTGGGAACCTTTTGAAGTCGTGGGCTCTTTCCTTTGTCTCTGCTGTGATCCAGGTCAGGCCCATCAGATTTATGTTGCTGGGTATCGTAGCAAGCCGTTACTTGGCAGTTCTATTCTGTGTTGCTATACAGCATGTGGTACTAATCAGTGCTAGAAGATTACTTTGAGATGTTTCAATATAGATTTTGGGACTTGGTCCCAATCACGCTTACACTGTATTTTACAGTGGGTAAATCAGTTGATTATGTTGAACTTTTTCCTACTACACATTGATGTAGATGAGGTCAGAATCAGTCCTGCTCAAAGAACTTATCTTTCTTGTCACTTGCTGATTTCAGCTTCTCATCATGCTTTAATAGTCTAGTGTTATTTCACAAACGTAGATTTAAGCCACGCCAAACATAAATAACCTAAGAAGCAATTTTTTTGAGGGGCGATTTGTTGTTTGTTTTGTTGTTGAATCATTATAATGTGCTTGATTTAAGTTGTCGCATCCAGGTGACAAGTAATGCAGGTCCAACCCCTACTCTGATCTGTTTCATGTGTTCTTGCTCTCCTTTTCTGCCAGAGGAAATTCCATCTCTTGCCTGCCTTCATGTGGTGCTGATAAAGCTCTTCCTGTACAGTAGAATTCCTGTTTTCCTTTAAGCAACAGCAGGGTATTGGGAATGATCAGGAAAGGGGAGGAGGACAGGAGGAGAATACACACAGCAAAGTAGCACTAAACTGTAACATTAAGTTTTCCTCACTTATCCTTTTAAATAGCAGCTCCTCTCTCTAGGAAAGCCAATACCCAATAAATTAGAAAGTATACGTGAATTATGTGACTTAAGTACCGTAGTTCAGCTCTTACTTAGCCAAGTTTTGCAAACTTTGTAAGTCTGTCTTCTGCATTCCCTTTTGTAGCGTTTCATGCATAGTAATGTGGAATGAATTACATAAAAATCACTATATGTGTTATTTTATATAATCACCTGGTGGTTGTTCTTGACAATTCTTGTAAGTGAACTGTTGGAGTGATAAATCCAGAAAGTCTCTTGCAATGTGTCATATCAAGGTGGTGGCTGGGCGTGAGGAAGCATCTTTCCTGGTATATAATGTCTTTCAGAGAAAGCTTCTTATTTCCCCTTACAACTTCACTGGAAGTTTTTCCAGCATTTGAATGGGTGACAGAGAGGTTAGGGAGTGAGGACACACTCCTCTCCCATGCGTGTTCTCCTGTACTTCTTGAAAAATTTTCCTCCTCGTCTCCCCTCGCAGCTGAAGTCAGTCTGGAAAAACAAAGTGTGGGGAGATAGTTTGCATACCACCTATCCTGATCCTAATGAGAGCACTTAGTATCATAAACTATGTAGGCAGATGCCCTTCCTTCCACTGCCCCCCACTACCCTGTAGAACTCCTTAAGAAACTAATGGCTTTTTTGTCTGTCCTGAAATATTGTTTTCCAGTACTATTTAAACAATTTAACCCAGAAAACTTTGTGGAAAGTTTAAAAAAGAAAAAAAACTGCCATGTGTTTTAACAAGTAAATCTTTGTATCTCCTCTGCTTGCCTTTGTTGAAGAATTATTACACTGTGCAAACAGTATAGGTGTTCGGCACATTTCACAAATGCTAATGTGTATACTTTCCTCCCCTTCCTCCCCTCTTCTCCTGGTTTGCTTTCTGTTCTTCATTTGCTATTGGAATGGGAACCGTGGAAAAAATTCCTTGGCACTCTGACACCAGAATCCTTCATCTTGGAGAGACCACGATGATGCAACCTCAACGCACTCGGCAGGCACACCAGGGCCCTCCAGCGGGGGCCACGCTTCCCAGAGTGGAGACAACAGCAGCGAGCAAGGTAAAAGGTCAAACTTTTTCTCTCCACAAAGTAGGCATGACTAAAATAACTCCAGCTTTTTTCATTATATCAGTACATCTGCCTTAGAGTAAACATGGAGTGGCAGACTTGCAGTATAATCAGCTGTAAGTTAGGGAGACGGTATTTCCTTTTCCTAACCCACTTAGCTGCATTTTATTGTTATTTCAAAGCGAAATATCTAATCTTCAAACAAGCTTTGTAATAACAATTGATTAGTTCTGCCAATTCCTTTACAAATTTGGTTATCTACAGTTTATTTTTGTGTGGTGTAAGTAAATATAATGACAGACATACTCTCCAGCTGCAGCGCAGTTGTTTGAGTTGGGTTAAAGATGGAGAATTTAACCTGTAGTTTTATCTGAGAAACAGACTTCTATATGAAGTTATGAAGCTGCTAAATTGTATAAAGTAGAATCAAACCCTGAATTAGACAGAAAAATGTTTTTTGAAAAGTTTGCTTGTACAGATTCGTTTCTGCTTCTGAAAATCTGAATTCTGAATGGTAAATAGAGATACATCTGAACTGTAAAAACTCTTCTGTATCTATATACAGTGAAACTTTCTCAAGGTTCAGGAGGTTGGATTATTATTTCAGGGGTTTTTGTTTTATTTCCTACTGCATTGCACCTTATGTGTGGTCATCTGTATCCATGCTGAGTGAGTGTCAAAGGCTGTCATTCTGTTATGATAGTATTTTACATGTGTTCATTAGAAGAATAAGTGACTCCAGAAGGTGTAAGAGTCAAGGCTTCAGTGCTAAATGTTGGGTAAAGATGACCTGCTGTCACTCTTGGATCTTGACTCAAGTCAATTTTTTTTCTTTTTTTTTCCCTTTTTTGATTTTTTTTTTAGTCCAGAGTTTAAGGTGGACTCTATTCTTGTTTTGCTTTGTAAACATGGTGAGCTTCTGCCAGTGACTCTATAAGGTCTTATGATATGGCCTCACCACAAAATGTTTTTCCTACATCTGCAGCATTTGCCTTTTTCCCCACATGGCCAGCAGAGCCAATTGACAGGGCTGACATCCAACTAGCCTTGCAGGACCCCAAAACTGGAGAAGGGAGAAGCCTTCAGGGCTAGAGTTGCTTTGACTGTTCTCGTACTGCAGACTGCTTTCTTCCGTGATGTTTGCCATGCTTAAGCAGCAGAGATATGTGATTTCACATCTCACACATGGCCCATTGCTTGGCACAGAGCTAGTTCCCCTCATCTGTCTGATGACCTGGTGCTGTACCCGTTGCGATTCTAGGAACTTGCAAAGTTTGTTTCTGGTAGAGTGGTTTGGTTTTGTCTCCTATCTGTAAGAATTGTTTACACATCTGTAATCTTACTGCTGATAGAAAGTAGCCATGGCAAAGGGTGTGATCCAGCTCCGAAATGAGTCACAAGGATTTTTTGCTATGGGATTAAATTGGAGCAGTACGAGACCCGGCACGAACTGTTACAGATTCAACAGCTAATGACAGGGAGAACTTGACTGCTAAATAGCATATTGGTGTTATGTCTATTGGCTGGCCATAGGCTTTACTGTGGGTCAAATGTTTACGTGGTTTATTGTAGCCAAAGTGCTTGGTGTAGCATATGATTTGCCTGCTTAAAAATAATTCCTTTGACTGGTCTGCCATCTTCATTTCACCCCTAGGGAGGAAATTTCCTCACACCTGTATCTCCACTCTGCCCCAGGAGCCCCTCAGAAATTAGAGAAGTTCCTTCATTGAGCCATGCGCGATATAAAGAAATCCCTTGTATCCATATCCATGGATCTTGCATTTCATAGTCTCTGATCCCTTGTCATGTTACTCTGGGTGCTTGGGAAATATTTCTGTTAGAAGCATTAGAAAAAGCAGTTGATGATTACTACACCAACTCTCCTTTGGAAACAGGTTTCTGCCAATATATATGATTTTAACAAACCTGTTATTCATTTCTGCAAAGAGAAACAACTCTGAGGGGCCAAATCAGTCACTAGTGCTGTCCAGTCTAGCAGAGTAAAACATTGCTACTATGTTTCCTTTTGTGCTCAACTGGACCTTCTAAAGAGAAGCCGATGTCCAGTGGCAAATCACCGTTCCATTCAGCTGCTGGCAGCTGAAAGATTATTCTACAGCACCAGCAGAATTCTCACTGGAAGTGACTATGGATTGCTCTTGCCCTCTCAGTCCTGGGAAAGAGTAGAGAGAGTGAGGTCTTTCTTGAGTTTTTCTTAGGCTTTCTTGAGTGTAGGGAAAATTTACCTTATAATTCCTGAGCCGGCAGTGAGCTGGTCCCAGACAATGCCAAACAGGATAGGTGCCCTCTTCAGCTATGCCAGTGCGGTTACTTACTTGGACCAACTTGGTTTCCCCACAGTTTTGCCAAGAGTTTCCACAAATGCTGTTTTAAGTATTTCACTTGTCCCAAAGGATTTCTTGGAAATGGGAGCTCATTAGAGAGTCTTGGGTTACATTAGCAACTTACAGTCTTTTCCTCTAATGCCTGGTGGCAGCAGAGATTGATTCATCCTACAGTCAGTCTCTTCTGGCTTTTGAGAACACTCTTTCCAGGAGTCTCTGCTTTTGCCTTGAGTGTATGATGTTCATCCTGTGATTTCTTTTTTTTTTAATTATAATTTTCTTTAATTTTAATTTTATTTTATTTGGGGGAGGGAGGAGATGGAAAGGATTTGGGTGAATGATGACTGTTTTTTGTAGACTTTCTCTGCATGAGGCAGATCTATTTATTACCTGGAAGAGTCCATCCATAATTCTTACAGTTTGAACCAAATAAAAAAGGTGTAGGCATTTTGTCTCTTTATGGAGGACAGTCTCTCCGCTACAGAGCATGGCTGCCCTTTGGCATTGAAAGGGTTAATCTAATCTGCGTTTGGTATTATTAGAAACATGCTGGCATTGGAAGAGTTAAGTAAAGGGCCTTCAGGCAGTAAATGTTGAAAGATTATCCTAATTTTATTAGTAGTGAGTGTCTGTGTTGTTCTTAGCATGTCACCTCACTTGTTCAACAGAAAACTAAGCTATACAACATATTGATCATCTGGCAAACCAAAGTAGTAGTGATCTGTAATCCACCAAGCATTTATTGAATTTATCCCAGTTCAGATCCACAAATGCAAATCAATGCTGTATAATACTATTTTAAAGATTCGTAATTTTGTAGTAAATCCGATCAACTTTCCCCCTGTCTTGGAAGGAGTTAAATGTATCCAATAATAAAAATAAAACACTCTAAACATTTTACAAAGGAGAAAAAGGAGAAGCTGATTTAATGGTCTAATGAGGCCATCTTCCAGAGACTTGTTTTGTGTAGGGCTTGCTTTGACCTTTCGCTTTGCTCAGGAGCCCAACGCTTCATTTTTCACATTCTTGCAATTACGTTAACGCTTCAAGCATTTCTGACTCCAAGTCAGCTAGCAACACCAGGCATAACTCAACACTGTGAGTTTTTCTCCTCTCTGTAGATTCATTAACAGGTCACCGGGGTCCCAACTGAAATTTAAAACTGACTGGTTCTGTTGGGTTAGCTGAGTTATAGCAAGGGAGATGGCAGGAAAGGGGTGAGAGAAGACGGGGGGCGGGGGGGGGGGGGAAGAGAAGACCCTGGGGTTTTTGCCAAGGAATATATGTGTAAAAACTCTAAGTGGAAGATTAAAAGGTGTGTGTAGCTTTATCATCCACCCTTTCCTTTGGAGAGGAAAAAACACATCTGAAAGTCTTCTGGGGTATTGTGTTTTCTTTAATCTTTGCAAAACAAAGTGAAAACAGCCGCTGCATTTACATAAAAGGCTAAATGACTTCTGGAATTTGGCATCAGTTTGTTCCATAGTGATGGATATGATGCTTCCAGACTTTAATTCCTATTTAATTTCTTTATGGGATATTGCAAATAACGAATATGGCAGATTATGCATGAAAAATGGGAAATAAATCTTTTTAAGGTTTAAAAACATGTGGTCCACAGGAAAGCACCAGGGAATAATTTCAGTTTCATATTTTATGATACCAGGATCGTATACTTGATCTGTCATATTCATAGTTCACTCACTCAAAGGGCCTGATCTATCCAAGTCAGATGGAGGCTGTCTTCCTTCAGGATCTTTCAGGAAGTTCAGCATCTTTCAGGATTAGATCTGGGGTAACAAACTTGATCGTTAGTAGGAAGCCAGAGATTAGAAAATTCTGATAGGTTATAGAGCAATAAAAGTATAAATGAGTATCACATCTACTTTACTTTACACATGTGAGTGAGTAGTTCATTGTGTGGCTTTTTAGGCTTGATTTTTTTTAATGTAACTACTTGTGCTGAATGATCTGCCCCTTTATAAATAATATCTGAGACTACTCTCTAGGGCAAATCTCAGAGTAGTTTAGAAGCACTTCTGTGCCAGCTTGATGTCTGTCCATGATAGCTTTCTTTGGCAAAGACTCCATAATCTGATTCAGGACAAAGTCAACTAAGATATTAACTGAAATGAAGCATCCATCACAGGTTAACTATCTGGATTGATGCTTGTTGGAAAAAATAAGCAGTATTATTTCTTATTCAGTATATACCATCCTGTAATAATGATAGTATGCAAATTAAATTTGTTTACAAGACAAGGTGATAAAGTCCAAATGTCTATTTTAACATTAGAATGTCTACTGGCACTACACAAAGCTTAGAACCAAACTCTAGTAGTTAGAAAAAGGAGAGGGATTTATTGATGTTAGCAACAATTAAAAAATGCAAAGTCTTTGGAAGCTAATCCAAAAGCTAATGCTACAACTTCTTTTTCCTAGTTCTGTAAGTATGGTAAGCATGCTGAAGCTAGTATGCATATTCATTATAAAGATTCAGAACACATTTTTATTCCTCTGTATTTTTACCTATAAAGCGATAGGGTATGGTTTTGTTGGAAGAGAGCTGCCTTCTGTAAGAAAGGAAATTCCAGATAGAAGGACTGAAACATCCAGACTGAAAAATCAAACTTGCTAATAAATAATGCTTCACTGGAGATGCATTATTTCAGAAGGCACAGCTCTCATAAAGGTGAACTGTATGAAGTATGAAAAACTCTTACAGAACAATGACTTTTTTCAACTGAGGAAGATACAGGAAGCGAGTAGCCCTTATTAATTCATCTTTTCCTTTCAAGTTTGAGGGGCCCGTCCTTGTGTTGATATGTATGAGTAATTCCCATTAATGGTGATGGGAGTTACGCATGTGCACTGACAGAAGAATAGACCCCTTAGTGTTCAAAGCACATGAAATTTACATTTTTTCCATTGCTGTAATTGAGATGTTGACAAATTGGAGAATATTGATGAGCCTTTGTTTTAAGTATTTCTTGCCAAGTTTGCTTTATTTTTTCATGGTTTGAACAATGGTGTGGGTTCAGCAGCAATGAGTAATAAGGGTAAAGATAACTTTGATTTCAATATTTTGATGTGCCAATAAGAAATAAATTCTTAGGCAAATGGAATATGTTGTTTTAATCATTAGCTATGCATGAAAGAAAAATTGATGTTGACATCTTTGCTGTAAAATCGTTGTAATGGGGCCTTCCTTACAATTCATTTTTGTAAAATTCATTTTGTACATTTTGCAGCAATTGAACAATCCCTGCACTGTGAATAGGCAGAATTCCCAGAAATACTGAGACAGTTGGCCCAGTAACTGCTGAGCTCACACTGCACACCACATGCACATTAACCATGATCATGCCAGAACTAGTTTAGCTAAATATAGTCAAATTTTGATATCCTCCCATCCTTTCTTTTATTTCTGTTTATTGTGTGAAAAAATAAATGTTTGCTGACTCCAGCAATTAAACAATAACTGCAGGAAGATGTGTGTCCCTACCCACTGTTCAATAGGTAGCATTAAAATTTCATAGTGAATTTTCACTTCACTATACAGATTTCTAATAATCAGGCTGGTAACAACTGCAGATTCCTCACCTTTTATTAAATTACAGCTTAGAGAGTGTGTGTGTGGTGTTTAAAATATTACGCGTGTATTCAAGTTACTCACCTTACTCTTACCTTTTAATCCATGTAGGTTTGTATATTTAGATGTGGATAAAAATCTACGTACACATTTGCTTCCATATTTGTAGTATGTTTTGCTGGGGTTTCAAATGAAGCCTAGTAAAACTCTGTCAATGGAATGTTTTCATAGTGGCAGTAATCTCTTTAAAATAACCCTAAATACAATATGACAGATGCCATCTGGAATAATCTTTTGCTAGTTGCTTTCAACTTTTATTTTTTCCTACAGCTAAGTTCATCTATAACTGGTCACTTACTGTTACGATAAACATAGTGAACTCTTTACCTCCACTTTTGTATGTGAATGTTCAGAGAAAAAACCTACATGATTTTACTTAAGAGATTTTTACTGTGGAGAGGTTTGTCTCTGATTTCATGTTTCTGGGTATTTTTAAAGATATGTATGTGTATGCATGAGTATATATATTTATTTATGTATTTATATTTCAAAATACAAAGGTAGGATTCCCCCTTAGGCCATTCCTTCTATCTCAGATCCTATTCAGCCTAACACAATTTGCTTCCAAACGCTAGATAACATTCCATTCACTAAATTATAATTGTATGTTTGCTACAATATTAATGGCTCCAAAATGCAACACATTCAAATATACAGTATTAAGTGCTTAAATATCTTCCTGTGTTGTCACAGACTAATTTCTTCCTATATATACAAATTTATTTGAAAGATCTAGTGCTGGAATCTCTGGATTTTTTTTTTAACATAGTTGTGTAAAGGGATGTCTCCTGATGCCTGTTAGAGTTTAATTTAGAGTAGTAATTAAACTTGAATACTGCCTCATAAACAAAAGATAAACAATAAACCAGCCACATTCCCTGCTGTTTCATAGCTTTCTTTCCCAGATGTTTTAGCCTGATAATTTTTACATAGTGAACTACCTAACATGGAGTGCTATGGACAGAGGTCAAAGCCTAGTTCTTTGTAATGGTTTTATAAAAACTTTTCGTTAATGAAATACTACAGGGTTTCCTTTGTGTAGCAGATAAAATTGTCAGATACCAAAGGACACTCATTAATTGACTTTTTATTTCTCTCCCTCTTGTTTATTAAGACAGCTCTTATTAAAAAAACACCAAAAAATAATAATAAAAAAAACCACAACCCATAAGCTTTATTTTAACTGCTGATGACCAAGAAATGTTTCTATTTCTTAATATGGGGGTGCCTGAACAGTACATTGGAATACTCTCTCATCCTTAAAAAACAAAAATGCCCTTGCAGGAGCTGCTCTCTCCATGTTGATCCTAAGCAACGGCGGAAACGTTCTCAGCAGAAGGCTTTTAATTTTTCAAACTGCTCCTCAGGCTGCCGGAGCTTGTGTGTCCATCTCTGGACGCTCCTCTGTCAGCCATGCTCCTCCTAATTGCCAGGTACTGGTAGGGCGTTCAGCTGCAGGAGCCATGTTATTTTCACTGGGTGGGGTAATTACTGAAAGCTGAGAATAGCTGCACTAAAGACACAGGGATACTTTCATGATCCCATTAGCATAAGAGAGGGTAAATTATTCATGCCAAGTGAGGATTCTATGGGGAAAAGTATAGTTAATGCACATAGTTTTTAAATGTATCCCTTTCTGCTCTGAGACTAAATTCTTGTTGGATTCAGTTCTCAGACATTTACGGGAAAGCTCTAGTGGCATGTTAGACGCAGTTCATCTCTCTCTGTTTGCAGCGCTCTCAATAGAGACCATCTGGCACACATCCAAAAGGTGATTAAACAAAATGATCAGCTCTTGTTGCTGTGTTACATGTCCAATACTCTGGATTAAAAAACATGACCCACAACAGTCAGCTAACAATTTTTTTTTTCCCTCTTTCCCGTTCCTCTGTAAGAATTCAGATGGTCCACAAATGTCTATGCCATCTTTGTGTCCTTATGGCCCATAATCATGAACAGGTTGTGCAAATGGCTCTTTCTGTAACACGGTCTGTTCCAGCAGCATAGAAACATTTCATATTAATTGGGTCAGTCTAATGTTCACAATGACATGGGGAAAAATTACCCAAATGTGTTCTTAGAGTAAACACTTAAAATGTGCCTTTCTCCGATTAGAAAGTGGAATTTGACATCAGGCTCATGTAGCTGATTTATATTTTAAGATGGACGAAAATCAAAGCATGACAATGTCATCTGCTTAAAATAGTTTAAGGCCCCTTCTATCCAAATTAAAAAAAAAAAAAGGCATGGGGGGGAGGGGTGAGCTGTGGTTTAACACCACAATCAGGGAATGAATTTACAGTGCTATTCAGAAGAGTACTCCCTTATCATAAACAAGCTGATAATCACACTGAATCTAACTCCCAATTAGCTCTTTCTTTGCTCACAGAGATCAGTGTACATGTCCTCCTTAAGCCATGATACGTTGCTGTTGAGTCAGACAGAACGTTTGTATACCTTATGTCATATTCAGAATTAATGCAATAAATTTACCAGAAAACCCATCTAATCAGCAAGGTAATTTTTCAAACCAATCCCTTCAGTGCCTGAGTTAAGGTAAAAATGCCAAGACTGTGAAGAGGGGACATATGTATCTTATCTTTTTGGGGTTGCATCAAATGCCAAGTACTAGTGTAAATTCAACAGAAACCAGACATTGTTGGAAAGTAATTAAAGAAATATTGAAATTAAACCTACCATATGAGTGAAATATTTGTAGGCCCATTTTGTTGCATGCATAACAATTTGCATGGAATTGAACAGTATTTCCTTCTCTTGTACATCTAGAGTTGTACTTTGTTAAACATGACAGAGGAATCACATCCGTAACTTCAGCCATAGGATTGGAGGGATCTGTTTAATGATGAGGGTGTTTACAGTCCAAAATCAGTAGGTTTACTTACAGGAGATATTTATTTAAGGAAAAAAAAAAAAAAAAAGAGAGAAAGAACTCAAAGCCTTCAAATCTATGCCAAGAAAAATAAAAATCCACTTTTAAAAGTTTAAAAGAGCCACTGTCAGTTTCCCTTACTGCGCAAAGTGGTTGTGGTTTAGCCCCAGCTGGAAGCTCAGCCCCACACAATCACTTGCCTATTCCCCCCTGCCAGTGAGGTGGAGGAGAGAATCTGAAGGGTAAAAGTGAAAAATCTCATGGGTTGAGATAAAGACAATGTAATAGGTAAAGCAAAACAAGGAATTCATTGAGTACTTCCCCTCAGCAGACAGGTGTTCAGCCATTTCAAGGGAAGCAGGGCTCCATGATGCATAAGAGTGACTTGGGGCAATGATTACATTCACTCTGGGCATGTCCCCTTTCTCTTTTCCACAGCTCTATATGATGAGCAATATACCGTATGGTGTGGGGATATCTTTTTTGGTGAGCTGGGCTCACCTCTCCTAGGTGTGTGTTCCCCCAAGTTCTTGTGCACTCCAGCCACTGTGCTGGTGATACTGTGCAAGTGCTGCTCAGCAACAGAAAATCCCCACCCCTGTGTTATCAACACTGTTTCCAGCACAAACTGAGAATGTGGCCCCGTAATAGCCACTGTGGAGAGCACTACCTCCACCCCTGCCAGAAGCAGAATGAAGGTGAAAGCCACGGGTAAGAGGTACCGACCCATGCAGAGGGCAGGCTCACCCAGCTCAGGGCAGCCAGGGGACTGAAAGGGACCTTGTGGGGCTGAGGGCTATTACAGGGCAACTCGTGCTCTGTTATCATGCTGATTTTCGATTGATTTTTTTGCTGTACAGTACTTGTTGAAGGCCCTCTAGAGCATCAAACACTGCATTATGGCACCACACAGTGTAGTATGCTGGCCTTTTGTCTTAATGCCTTGTCTTTTTGCCTGAGAAGAGGAGCGCTAACCACTCTGTGATTCTTACAGCTTCTGAACAGCTTTTATATCTATATAGCAGAAGAAGTAGGACAGGTGAAGAAGATTTGACAGCTGTGTTTGTCTGACTCTTAATGTGATTTGACGCATTTGTTTACAGTTCTGAATTTTCAAACCATTCTGATTTTGTATTGCTGTAAAATGTTGTTTTTCATTTATAAAATCATGTCTCATTTAAGTAACTGATTGCAGGGTATGAATAAACCTAAATCTGGGGTCTAAATATACTTTCTTAGTATAGTTTCTAGTAACAGGTACTACAGGTTTTTACAGTTGGAGCTGAAGTTGCAGGAAGATTTATGTAGGCTAAAGTGAGTAATTTCTCCTATTTTTTACCTTCCTAGTTACTTAAATTACTGTACAATTCAGGTAGGTTTTTCATTCACTAAAATATCAGGCCGTCTACATGTAAGTCTTGATAAGCTAAGGATTTTAAAAATCAGATGAATGTCTATAAATTTAGGATATCATCTTTAAATAAATGATTGCCATTTTAACCAGCGGTTTTTACTGGTTTGTGAAAGTCTTTGGGCATACAGTAAATGTAAAAGAGTATTTAAAAATGTTTACAAGAATAACAAAGTGCACCTGAAAACACACATAGAAATTTGGACTTGCAGCTTTCTGGAGTTATGTGAGCTGTAAAAAAAAAAGCAGTGTAGTCGTAAAGGGAGGATAATACAGGGGAACAGTGATGGCCACCTTAATTATCGCAATACCTGCAGGCATTATCCAAATAATAAGTGTGGTCACTGGGAAGACATCTGTTATTTTGGTGGGCTCCCTGTAGCTTCTCAGGTTTTCATGAGGTAAAGGTGTGCCTGTTTACCCAGGAGCAACTAACTGCAGAGCTGAGTCTGAGGGGACCTTGTGTAAGTTACGTGCCCTCTCTGACGTGTCCTTCCCCGCCTGTGCAATGGGCACTAGAGTTCCACAAATTGTGTGAAATGGTCATCTGTTGTTGTGGACAGCTCTTATATTCCAGGAAGACATGTTCATGTAGAAAATTCAAGTGTGTTCTTCTATTAGCTTCCTTGGATTTCATAAAATAAGCTCTGGATATACTGAATTTGTAAATTTTTGTATTATTTGAAAACACTTACTCTTTTTTCCACAAAGGTGAAAACAAGTGAATGAAATAGGCTTGATCTTTTAACTTTGTATTATAACTTTGTTTTTAATGAACAAGGTTTATGAAGCAGTAAAAAAAGGATGGCAAGGATCACATCACTGCGTCTTTAATGATGTTTCCAGAAAGATGAAAAGTCTAAAGTGGTGTTTCCAATGTTTGAAAAATCATTGTATCACTATATATGGGTGTTCCTTCTTTGATGATTTTGTTTCTCTCCCCCCGAACAAGCATAACAATTGCAGACCAAGGAAAACTTGGATTCTGTGTTCGTATTTAGCTCCTAGGGGCTCAAGGGTAATGTTGGTTTTCAACAAGATTATAAAATGCACTGTTGTTTTTCTTTTTTTCTTCTTTAGGAATTCCTTAGTACTCTAGAGCTATAGAACAGGTTGTGATGCTTAGTGACCTTGCACATCAATAGCTCTGTCTTTTAAACATGGACATTGATTTTTCTCATCCTGGCATGAGAAGATGTAGTATACCCCCTGCTTTGTTGCCTGTGAGTTTTCATCAGATGCAAAGACAGTGGTGGCTAAGAATAAAAGCTTAGGGCATCAGAGATGACAGCAGTATCATGAATAGTCTGCTTCCTATTTAGGTTTTTTTGATAATTATGAAATACATCTTATCCATTTGAGGGAGAATTGATAACCTTTTTGTCTTACTGTTTTGCAGTTGTTTATTACCATCTGTACTCTTAAGCACACCAATCTAGATTTAGTAGCTTGACTTTCTACAGAACCTAAGAATAATATTTTAAAGTACACCAACTAGATGTCTTGATTACAGTTACAGGACTCATGAAAGATCTGTGTTTTGTTCATGAATCAGTGGAGGACTGTCCAGCGAAGGTTTGAAGGAAGGCAGTGAGTCAGTTAAAAGCAGTTCTTCCTTCTCAGAGGAGTGAAGAAAAAGGCACTATTCACATAAGATCTTGATCCTTCTTGCGTGGAATCAGTAGCAAGAGCAGGAGTGCTACTGCTTTCAGATATGCAAAGTTTGGGTCAAATTCATCCAAATGAATGAAAGCAGAGCATGATTCTCCTATCTTAAAAAACAAATACACCTCCCACCCCCATTATTTTTTTTTAATTTCCATAGGAACTACCATGATTAAGACATCTAAGGATCTACAAAAAGCCATAAAGTTCTAGTGTTCTCGATATATTTTGGAACAAAATTTCATCATACCCTAAACTCCGGAGGACAAGTATTAATAAGCACTGGGTCTTTTATATTTGCATGACAAAGTTTTGAATAATTTTTTTCCTCTGGTAGTTTTTATATGTTAAATTGAGCTTCCGAGAAAAATTAATTTGTGCTTTCAGTTCAGTTAATTTCTTGAAATGCCAACAGTTTTGAAAATTTCTCTATTGGAGAGATTAAAGCTTTGCAGTAAATTCAACTTAAAGGAATTTGACTGCTTCTGTTTGATTGTACTCCATATACTAATTCAGGTAGGTGTGGAGTTGGACAAAGTAAATGATTCTTTGTTTTCTACTGACACATATGGGTGGTTTACAAGTGACAGCCGCATAGCCTGTCTGTTTTTAGGTTATTTGTGAAGCTGTCTTTGCCCTGGCATAAGGAACTAATGCAGGGAAATTGTCTGGTGGCAGAGTTGGCACAATGGCCCTGGTGACCCTATTCCTACCTACAGCCGGGGCAGTGAGCCCAGGAAAGAGCAAGACAAAGTGGTTTCCCCCTGCTTCACTGACTTCCCAGCTGCTCTGAGGCTGAAGTCCATTGCTAACTCCAGATGCTCAAACTTGCACTGAGTGCTGTCCTAAACTGCTGGCCTCATAACTCATGGAATGAGCTCAAATTATTTTATGGATGGTTACCTTTGTACACCCTTGGCACTATACATTCCTCATGCACAGGCTAGGATTGGGGTCTTCTATTTTCTTGTGTAAACAAAGCATTTGCTATAACTGACAAGGATTGGTGGAGCAGCCATGAAAGCGAGACAGGGGAATTCAGCAAATTCTCCATTAATATGTGATTTGTACCATGAAATTTTTTGACAACCCTGGCATTTAATTCTTAAATAAGTAAAGAGTGCACTTTTCCCTATAATCTTGTGTTATGCCCACCAGCTTACTATGACGACACTTGTTTAAGCAATTACATATGTTTAAATTTTCCTTGGGCCTCTCCACGTACAGCTGCAAGTTGGTCGTACCTTGACTAAAGGCAGCCCTCATTCACAGGGAGTTCAGCAGAGGGAATATGGAGAGTGCACATATAATTTTATTGCAGGACTTGGTGCTAAGGTTTTAAATAATTTACGAGCGTAAAATTGGGAAACTCACATGAACTCCCTCTCTAATTTTACACTCCTGCCTAAAGAGGATGGAACATCGCACAAATAGCACAAATCAAAAATTTTCAGCTTGAAGCTTCCTTCCTAATTCCTTGCACCTCAGATTTACCGCTTACTGATGGTTCTCCATTTCATGGGACTCCTGACCCTGTACATCTGTTAAAGGGGATAGTTTGGAATGAGCACAGCCTCCTACTCAGAAGGACTGCAGTGTTCTCTTAGCTCCTACTAGATGCTTGAACAAGCAGAGGGCTTAAGTGAAATCCTTTAGCTGAGCCAAAATCTGTTCTTATTTAGGGACTAATCCAAAGCCTGTTAAATCAACAGAAAGAGACTTTGGTTGACTTCAGTGAGCTTTGGATCAGGCCCCTCCTTCCTAATACATCTGAAATCAATGGAGGTACATTGGACTTCTGCCAGTTAAAAAAAAAAAAAAAAAGAGGGGTTGTCCTTGTGTTTATTTGTACAGCACCTAACACATTGAGGTCCTGGTGCTCAAACAGTATTCCAAGTGCTTCATTGAGACAACAATAATTTTGACTTCATTATATTGCTTGGTGCTCACGGACTTCCACTCAGCTGGGTACATAATTCCCTTGTTTAAAACAACCATATATGCTGTTCATCCACCTCATGCCCAAACATTATTTTTCTTTGCTAATATTCTATATAAAGAAAATTATTGCAAAATGTAAAAGAGGAAGATGTCAGTTTTTACAACAGGATTCTTTTTTCTTGTTTTTCTGTGCTCTCAGATTATTAATAAAGCTGTTTTGAATGAAAAATACTCAGGCCATAGAACATGTAAAACCCATTGAGTGTAACTGTCAGTTCTCTGCCTTGAGAAAATTATTAGAGCCACGTGTGTTCTCTACAGCCAGAGGCTGTCACCTTTATATTATTTCTTCATTAAGGCCTATTATTTTTATTTCTCAGCATTAAGATGAAGTTCAAACTATAATCTGACACTTTTAAAAGATTTTAATGTAATAGTTAACATTATAGAGATGACAAATATTTGTTAGACAAGAAATGGCAAAGGACTAGAACTCCTATGTATATTTCAGCATAGACTTTCCATTTTCAGAAGGACCTGCAGCAGCTGAGTAGGACCTCAGTCTGGCAAAGGCTATTACATTGTGTTACTCTATGCATTGCAAGTCTTGTTACTGAATCAAGAGGCCCACAGTGGGGTTAATATTGACCACCTCAGCCTTTCTAGGATTTGTTCTTGATTGACACTTTTGTTCTAACCAAAAGCTACAAATATTTTACTTAAAGTTGGTAAGTTTTGTCTACTTTAGCTTATTAGTCTTTTGATTAGATTTCATGCGCTTCTGAGTTCATGCACTTAACATTCATTTTGTGTATTCAGACACTTAGCATATTTTCTGCAAAACATCTGTCACAATGTGAAAACGTATTGGAGTAAGAAAATATTTCTGGTTCATATCTTTTTTTTTTTCCAGTGGTAAATTTAGACATATTTCTAGATGCAAAGTGTTAAACTTAATTAATACTTTATTTTAATAGACATATTTAGTCAGCAATCTTATATCCATGTTGTGTAAAAAGGCAAATTCCATAAGTTTATAGTATTACAAAATGAAGTTTTGATTTAGAGGTTACCAAAGTGCTTCATGCATATAGATGTCTTTCATTTTAGGGAAATAGGGATAGGCTGGTCTGTGCTAACATCTGATATGACTTACAATTCTGTATGTTCTGTTCTTTGCTTGTGCAAGGATCTTAAAAAGAAAAAAAAAATTACTGCAGTGCTCATACTTCATCCAAGAGAGAAGTAACAATGCAATTTTCCAAGTAAAAACACAAATAAAGACTTTCATATTAGTGTAGACTATTTCTTAAATTTTAATTACTTACAAGTTTTACTATTTTCTTTCAGTTTTAAGGGACAATCTTTCAGTTTTAAGGGAAATTCTCTTAAGTTCACAAACTTACTTTAGACATAGTTGACACTGTATATCTTACACTCTATAGGGTCCTGTTTTCTCCTTTCTTCTCTCAGAAAAATGAAACTCATCCTACCTTATCTATTTCAAGAAAATCTTCTGTAGTTCATATCTGCAATGATAGATGAAACACTTTCATTTATTTGTGAATTGGCTATCCTAATTATTTCCTTGAGTTAAATGTTATTAGCAATTCACATTCCCAGCTCTGAGCATAGTTTTGGATAAAGTTCTGTGTATGAGCAAGGTTTTATGAAACAAGGGCTTTATTGATTTTTTTGTTTAGTTTTGTTTTTAGAGATCTTTCATTCATGCTATTAATCTATAACTCAACCTCTGCTACAAATTTGCCCCTTTTCTGTTGTTTTGTTTTCCCTTCTGAATCTGAATTTGGGCAGGCCTTTCTAATCTGGTAATTCATCACTGACATTCAGGGTTTGGTTTCAAACCCCTCTCTACTTTCTTGTAAACTAATCCTACAGTCCTAAGACCACCAAAGAGAATGTCATTTTAGCTAGAAGTCCACACTGTCAGAATGCAGGTTTACTGTATGCCAATTAACCCTCCTTTAAGCTCTTCCAAATGGCTATCAATCTGGTTTGTTTAAAAGAAATAAGCTGTCCTTTTATTTTAGAACTAGTAAAGATTTTTACATCTTTCTAAAGCAGTTTTCTGCATTCTTACTGACTTCATTGATGTGAATGTAAAGTACACAATAGGTCAAATTCTGACTTCAGTGGGAGTTGGTGGGAGCACAGTCTGTACATCTGAAGGCAGAATTGATTCAATCCTAGTGTGCCTGTGCGGCAAAAAAAATATCTCTATATAACTTTTCTTCCTATAATCAGTGAGAATAGATTTGAGTTCGTTTCTCATGCTACTTTCATGACTGCATTACGCCAGCTCGAAGGAGCTGCTCATGTTCTTAGTAGGTGTGTGTGGATCTTTTCTTCCTTGTTTATTCACATATAAACATTTTACATGCTTCCTTCAAGAATTTCCTTGTAAGGTTCAGTTATTCTTAAGAGACTGAGCACGTAATTTGTAAACTATGCAATGAGCCTGCAGCCGAGGCAAAACCTCGAACCATCCACTTGGACCTGCTTTGCTTGCCACTGTTCAGTGGCTGTAACGAGCAGGGTATACTCACACATGACCAGATGTCCAGCAGAGGATCCATGTACTGGTCCTCTGTTCCACTCTTCCATCAAACAGCTGTTTGTTAGAGCATGATTAATTTTATTTTAGATTATTTGAGAAGGATATTGTTTTTGAATGTAAAAAAATCCCCAACATAATATCATCTACTCCTATGCCTTCTCCATGCTCATTAGCTGTTCTTGAGTTGTCTATCTTATTTCATTGGAGCAAGGCGTAACTTCTGTGAGCCAGATGAGATCATTACATCCAAAAGAAAAGGGAGAAGGCCTGTTGGCAGGAGTGTTGCTGTTAAATTCAGGTGAAATCATGGGGATTTTACTTGTGTGCTTTATCTTAAAACTGAGTAAAAGCTGTATCTCGCACTTTCACAAGAAGGACTTCGTTTACACCAGGCTTCTTATGCTTTAAATAACTGAATTGGCAGACTTGATCCGCTCAAATTTTACTTTCTAGCTGCCTTTTTATAACAGTCCTTTACACAACTTTAGTTAGTCAGGAACTTCTTTTTCTTTTTTCTTTTTTCTTTTTTTTTTTTTTTTTTTAGAATGTCATAGGCCAAAAACATTGCCTTCTAAAAAAAAAAAACGTTTTTCAAAATAGTTTAGGCCTTTAGAATATTGCCTTCTCTAAATCATCTCCCATATATTAAAAAGCAACAGTCAGTTTTCTTCCTGTCCTATAAGCTTTTAAGCTTATAATGTTAGAAATTCTAAACTTAGCTTCCGCCCCTCCTCCTTTTTTTTAAATTTAAGTTAATGACTTTGGGAGGTGGTCTCATAGTTGCATTAAGTATCCATGAAGGTAGGGGTTTTATTCGTAGGGGTGATTTTTGGTAGTGTTGTATTCTTTGTTTGGTAGGCTTGGGGGAGTTGTTGTTTCTTAGAGGGTTTTAATGGTATAGCAAAGAATAGTGGGACATAAACCTTTTAAAAGTTGATTTTGTCTAATGTAAAGCATGAACAAAGGTTTATCATGAAACACATCTGTTACAAGAAACTGTAGAACTGCAGACAGGCTATGGCTTTTTTCATGTCTGGGGGAATCCACTGAATCTTGGCCTTCATTTAGGATTCCCTCCTGATGAGCAAATTCCCATGACCGCTTTTGAAGCTTTAAAAGCTTTGGTTTTGTTTTAAAAGGCCTCTGAGCATAGGCAATGTTTTCATAGGCATTTAGAAACAAAAACTTGAGCTTTTAAACCTTCAAATGTCGCTGTGGGGATTCACTTGGCTTCTCAGCAGACCAAGTCTGAGATAACACCTGCAAGAAATGTGTATCTGTGTATGTGTATTTTGTGAAATTGTGATGCACCATCTCAACTGACCCACAAATGTGACAGTGGTGCTTGTGTAAATCTTATTGTTATGTTTTGCTGTTACTCAGTTTTAAGAGCAAGCTATTATTTTGGTTCTGTGGCACAACTGACGTGGATAAGCCAATTTTGGTTTTAGACTGTTTTAATTTCTTCTGCCTCTTTGTCCTGTCATGCAAACTCTAGCAAATGATCTTCAGAAGAACAGACTGAGTTAAAGTCCATGATTATATTTGATTATCTAAAGGGTACTGGGTTTTTTAGCTTCAGTCTGACTTTTTTCTTCTATAGCTAACATCAGTTGCATGATAAAAGGTAGTTTTCTATAAATAGATGGGTTATACCATATATAAACCCAGGTCTGTGATTACTAGATGAGAAAAAACGTTCAATAGAAACAACTACACAGATCACCAGGCTGATGAAGTAACAGAAGTACTTATTTGCACTCCTTCTCAACCCCATCTCTATGTGTCTTAAACACCTGAGGTGAAATTTTGTCATGTTTCAGACAGAAGGGGATTTTCAGAATTAAGGATAAATACTAAATGAATATATTAACACTGCTTTTCTCCTGTCCTGTGCTGTTCTCAAAACACCTGTTAAAAACAAACAAGCACATATTTCGAATTGATGATACTGACTGGCAAACTTGGCACCAAATAACCTGCTGAAACTAAAATGTTGATGCAGAACATGTGCTTAACTTAACAGTCCATAACCCTGTTTTTCGAACACTGAAATACCTACCCTGAGGAAAGCTCATAAAATGAAGGTCTTTAAAGTTCATAGATTAGACCAGTGGAGTTGCAGCTCTTTTAAGAATGTGCATCTTCATTGACTCCTATTAATTCAAGATGGCCAAGTACATAAAATATGAGACATGAAAGCACCGACAATTTTTTTTTTTCCTCAGAGTGTGCTTTCCATAGGTTCAGTATCTAAAGGAATGAGAAGAGAAGGGATGCTCAGAGAGGCAAACATTCTGCAGCTGAGAGGACTACTTATCGCAGGCAGGTCTGAAAGAATCTCTGCTTGGTTTCTAAGGGTATTTAATTGAGCTTTTTACAACATATAATGATTAATTCTTCTAGAAATTCCCAGTGCCCATAAGATTCTATTGCTTGGGATTAGGTTGAACAATTTGCCGTATCTCTAATCGTGTTTCCCCATGTGTAACATTCCAGCTATGTCTTTCTTACTTTACTGTTAAATATATAATTTATAAACAGATAACCATCCTGATAAGCTTGTTTCAATACATGCTAGAATGAAATTACTTGTGTTGTATTACATGTGATAGCTTCAAACTACTTTAGAGTAACTGTACTCAACAAAGAAGAAGTCTTTGTTATACTATTTATCTGGAGGCATTGGAAATTAAAAATCTGAGCTACTGTAGCAACCAGGATCTATTATTTCTGAAGTGTTTCCTGAGAAATAAACTTTCTGCACCAGGCAAATGTGAATTCATAACAAATACGAGAACACAGAATTTTCCTTTTTGCACTTGTCCATACAGGTTATGTGTTTGTTACTTTTACATGAAAGAAATTGGCATAGGCTATATTAAGCTGAAACAAATTTTCTTCATTGAATTTTTCTGGCTGTGTAAATTTTCTGACAAAAAGCTTACAATCTTCCATTTCACCAAATATGTGCTTTTTTTTTGGCTTTAGACTATATGCTTTAGTGTTAGACATTTTGGGATATGGTGGTTTTATTTCTCTTTTGTGGGAATAAACCAGATGCATCTTCTTGTGCTGAATAGCCTGACAGAAAATGAAAATAGAATTTTTAAGCTGTGAATTGGCAAAGGGGAGCCGAACTGGGTTTTTTTCTCAGCGTTCCTTACTTTTTTTGATAGCTGAGCAAAACTTGCGGGAGAAAAACAAGTTGTCCTTAACAAGGAAATTATTTAGAATTGCGACGTGTTTACGTATCTGGATAAGAACAGCGCATTGTTAGGAACGAGTGCATGAATTGCATGATGCAACCTTTTGACAACAGAGTGTCTGCTGGAGACATCTGTGAGGGGTGACCTTTCACCCTGAGGAAGAATGCTCTGAAGGTGGGGAATGCTGTTATCTGTCCTGGCCCACCACGCACAGGGGCTGTCCTGGCCCACTGCCGCCCCGGCACCCGCCTGGTTACACGGCTCCTCACATATAAACTGGACGAGCCCAAACTGAGCAGATTCTCCTGAAGAAATGTTGAAAGCCAGCTTGCTTTTGTGTTGGTGGGAAAGCAGAGGTTAAGTCAGGGCCTTTCAGACAGTATGAAATTAGGATGAGACCCTTAGCCTTTAAATAGCCTCATTATCTAATAAGGCACCTGAAGAAGGATTGCCAATATCTGATGTGCCTGCCACTCTCTCAGATCCTTTACTTTTGTAAATCACCTGGCACCACTCTTGTGGAAACCTGTATAAAGAGCATGTTACTCTTCAGACACACAGGTCCAAGTTACAAACTGTAGTGTGCAGACACAGAAGGTACCAGCTGTTTCTTTTCCAGGTGGTAGGAAAGGGAAAGGAGAAGGGTGGGGTAGGTTGGGAAAGAAAAAACGATCATAAAGTATTGGAAATGTTTTCAGACCAGTGTA